>NW_007420769.1:0-534 GCF_000475195.1 Diaphorina citri
AAAGCTATTTGCAGTACCAAGCCGCACCCTTCCTTTGTTGAAAAGTATCTTTCATATGAACATCATTTCAATATGAACACTATCATTAATATTGCTTACCTTATTTCATATGACTAGGGTTCTTATACTTCTTAGTACAATTTTCAGAAACTCGAGTCGGTTTCCGAAAATCCTTACGAAGTTAAGAACCCTAGTCATATAAATTAAGCAATTATCTATTTTGGGTGTCTAATATGAATCTAATTAACCCAAATGATCATTATTCGTAATGAGGAGCCTCGGAGCTGCCATTATTTGGTTGTTGAACAACGCAACTCAAAGCAACGTATTCACTCCTGGAGCAACTCTTGTTCACTCCTGGAGCAACTCTTGTTCACTCCTGGAGCAACTCTTGTTCACTCCCGGAGCAACTCTTGTTCACTCCCGGAGCAACTCTTGTTCACTCCTGGAGCAACTCTTGTTCACTCCTAGAGCAACTCTTGTTCACTCCCGGAGCAACTCTTGTTCACTCCCGGAGCAACTCTTGTTCACTCC
>NW_007420770.1:0-534 GCF_000475195.1 Diaphorina citri
TGGAAGTGTTAAAATGACTGCGAGCGAATGCTTCATTAACATCAGGTACCGGAGTGTGGAGTGCCTTTAGCTTTGTACGGATTTCGTCTGACTTGTTGACAAACTGGCTGTGAGAGGCTATGATCAAACATTTTCATTTAGATTTCACCTTTTAAAAACCGAGGGTTGATGTCCACCTGAGAAGTTGGATTGAAGAAGAGGGAAAAAATTGCAAAGTGTTCCCCAGCTTTAAGACAACTGCTGGAAATTTTGACGTCGACAAAGGAACTTGGGTTTGTCTTTTAACCTTCCTCTTCTCTAGAATCACTTAGGCCAATCTGGAGTCTTAATTATCTGAAACTTTTACTGTCACCATTCAGATCAAGCTTTATCCACTTTTCGTCTTTTTTCCAAGTGTATCTAGGCTACGTCCTACCAGGATAACCAGGATTAACTACCCTAACATCATAAGAAGGATGAGTAAACTCCCTCTGGCCAAGAGCACGTAAATTTTAACACTGAACAATCCAGATATCAGCTCTGTTCGACGTTGCT
>NW_007420771.1:0-534 GCF_000475195.1 Diaphorina citri
TCTTCTATCAAATGGTTTATAGGAGGGACCAGTTGATTGTAGGAGGAAAAGAAGAACGAAAATTAGAAGAAGAGGAATACGAAAATAAAAAAAAAGAACGAAAACGAAATAGAGAGAGAGAAAATTAAAAGAAGGGGAGTAGAAGAAGAAGAAGAAAAGAGAAGGAGGAGAAGGTGATGAAAGACGAGAAGTAGGAGAAGAAATAGGGGAAGTGAGTAGGTGAAAGAGGAGAGGTGAAAGAGGAGAAAAAGGATTAAGAGAAGGAGGATTAAGAGAAGAAGGAGGGAGAGAAAAAGTCGGTAAAGAAGGAGAAGTTGTTGGAGGAGAAGATGATAAAGCCGAGAGAGGAGAAGATGATGAAGCAGGGGGCAGGAGAAAAAGTTAATGAAAAAGAAGAAGGAAGAGAAGGAGTGAGAAGGAGGAGGAAGAGAAGGAGTGAGAAGGAGGAGGAAGAGAAGGAGGAGGAGGAAGTTTGTAAATTTTAAAAGTTTAGGAGGAAGAGTCCGAAAATGCTTTTTTCGGGGAAGCATGAAA
>NW_007420772.1:0-534 GCF_000475195.1 Diaphorina citri
TCTGAAAAAGGCCTTCTCTGTTAATGAGGCTTTTTTTTTGCTGGGATTAAAAAGGTGATTCCTTATTACATTCCGAAATGTAATAAGTATCTATTGTTTTAATTTTACTTTGAACTGACAAGAGGCTTCATCTTTATTTTATACATAGAACAAACCAAGAAAGCTGTTGGTTTCAATTCAACGATTTAAAAATAAAATAAAAATAATAAAAATCCTTTGGTTAGACAACAGACAGTAGGATTGTCTCACCATAACTGTATTAGAACGGTTTATCCGATGGTCATGCCACCTCAAAAGTTTTAATGAAACTTGAATTCTTGAATCCCAAGCTAGCAACTTTTTCTTTAAATTTCCATTAGAGATGAGCTATTCATTTTTCGCCAATATGTCACAACTTTGTTTCAGAGTACCTACATTTTTTTTTCCAACTCTCCAGAGTCTCCAGACTTACATATATTTGGAGTAATTTTCTGGTAATTTAGTATTAATTACTAGGTTTTATCTTGAAAGTTGCTCAACATTCGAAACATTTCT
>NW_007420773.1:0-534 GCF_000475195.1 Diaphorina citri
CATGGAGTGATCGTTTAAGAACAGGTTTCATAGGAAAGCCCATAGGCTTGGGGTTGACATATTTGGGAGTCGGCACCAACTCAGCAACCGCCACACGTCCTTGGATGAACTTGACTATAGAGTCGTAAGAAGGAATTGACTCCTTGTCTGGCCGAGCATTTTCAAATGCTTGTCGAGTGGTGGTGTCCAGAACCCTGAGGGCCATAAAAGATAAGAAGAAATTAGATAAATCCCCAACCCGTACATTCCGCAGGGCTTCCACTTGAACGTGGAAAGATTCTAAGAAACTTGGCAGTTGGCATTCTGAACTAAATGGTTTGATTGCAAATAATTTGTTGCAAATGTTGGAGGCAACAATTCTTTTGTTAGAGAAGCGATTTACCAAGGTAGAGTAGGCTATAGCATAGTGATCACTTGAAAAGGGATAACCCTCAATGGTGTGCAATGCAGGTCCAATTAGCAAGGAACGTAAGTAGCTATACTTTTCAATAGTGGACAAAGACTCTTGATTGTGAATCAATGTGTCATATAGAG
>NW_007420774.1:0-534 GCF_000475195.1 Diaphorina citri
CTTGAAACTTATCCACATAATTTAACTGATTCTCAATAGATAACAAATATGACAAGGTCTCGTCGTCTAAAAAAAAAAATTGATGCATTTCCATTTCAGAAACAAAATGTTGTCTTTGGTTTTGACCTTGTTTACACATTTTCTTCAGGTGTCCTTATCTTCTTCTTCTTGATGCATTTCCATTTCAGAAACAAAATGTTGTCTTTGGTTTCGACCTTGTTTACACATTTTCTTCAGGTGTCCTTGACTACCACATTCATGACATTTATAATATCTGAATCTGCAATTTCTTATCATGTGGCCATTTCTACCACAACATACACAATGCATGTCACTTCGATTATCATATCCCTGTGGACTAGAAGGTGTCATTTTAGAAGAACTAGAAGGAAAATTTCTAGTTGGTCCAATATGATGGGGTCTGGATTTGAAGAATCGCTGCTCGTGCAGTTTATGGACATCTTGAACATTTGTTTCTTCTCTCAAATCTTTCTCCGTTTGTTCTATCTGAATAGCACATTGTAATACAAAATC
>NW_007420775.1:0-534 GCF_000475195.1 Diaphorina citri
GAGGGGGGAGAGGAAGAAAGAGAGAGGGAATGAGAGAGAGAGAGAGGGGGGGGGAGGGAGAGGAAGAGAGAAATGCTTGATTAACCTTTTTTTTATATAATTATATTAACGATTAACACCTACATAAATACGTACAATAAGAAAATAAGTGAAATCAAATACAGTCCGACCTGTCTAATAGGGAGTCCGTCAAAATGGGAAACCTGGATAAACGAGAGGAAAAAATTAAAGAAATCCTGGCCCCTTCATTTGTAATTTTAATGGGGAAACTTAGATAATCGGGGAAAATTCCCGATCCTTTGGATTCCCAATTAGACAGGTTCGAGTGTTATTGAAACAAGAACATAAGGGCGAAGTTGACGCCCAAGGTCAAAACCAAGAACATTGGTTTTAATCCTTCATGTGGTTTTTGTTATAGATTGAAAAACTAATGCAGAGTTCCGAATCA
The DNA here is from genome assembly GCF_000475195.1 of Diaphorina citri. Taxonomy (NCBI): domain Eukaryota; kingdom Metazoa; phylum Arthropoda; class Insecta; order Hemiptera; family Psyllidae; genus Diaphorina; species Diaphorina citri. Next base: position 449 of record NW_007420775.1, read on the forward strand.
GAAGATGGAGAAGAAGTGTGGGAAGATTTACCAGACAAATCAAATCATGTGATTGAAAAGCAAGCGATCAATTTCGATCAGCAGGT
>NW_007420776.1:0-534 GCF_000475195.1 Diaphorina citri
GGGCGGGAATCGAACCCGCGGCCTAGCGCTTACAAGGCAGACGCACTACCAACTAAGCTAACTAGGCTGGCAAAAATAATAATTTTATTTTTGGCTGTTCTGACTTCAGATTTGGGTTTTTGAGGACTTTTTACATAGGAACTGGCCTTTCATGCTAAATGTTTTGCCAAATGCATAACCACCATTTAAGTAGTTAGTACGGTTCTTTTTGAGAAGGTACTTTTTTTCGCATTTTTTTTTTTTTTTTTTTTTTTTTTTTTTGAAATTTTATATTTTTCCCAAAAATGCTCAAAATATGTCTTTTTTTTTTTTTTTTTTTTTTTCTTGGTTGAAATTTTATATTTTACCCAAAAATGCTCAAAATATGGCAAACTAAGCAAAAAAGTAGGTTTTTTAGACTTTTTATGCCATTTTTCCAAATTTTGCTAAAATATGGCAAATATGGCGCCATGGCAATATGGCATTTGAACTTCCTTGGTGATCAAACATTGATAACACATCAGACTGGAGGCATTGTTTCAGTTCAAACAAATA
>NW_007420777.1:0-534 GCF_000475195.1 Diaphorina citri
CTTCGATTTGTGTGTTAGAAAATTTGGAAATCTCTACCTTGCTCCAGAGTATTTCATCCCTTCCTGTTGAAAGATTAAAACTAAGACGGTCATTTTGTACAATGTAAATCCTCTGGAAGCAAAAGTTTAATGTTCCATTCTAGTCAGGGCAAGTGCAACAGTTCTATGCCATCCATTGTCTTTGTTTCGGAATATCCAATTTTCTTTAGAGTCTTTAGACAAAGCTATAAGAAAACTGAAAAGAAGTCCATGCGAATAGGAACCGCTAACTCTTACTGAAGTAACCCATCAATCACCTGAGATTTGGTCCGTGTGATGTTTTACCGTTAGTATCTTCAAGTCCGCTTCACTATGCAACATCTTTCCTGTTGTCTGAGGTCATATACGTTGCATATCTGGGTGCATCAGTGTTGCTTGTTGCATTGCTCCCTCTTATGCTACTGACAGTATGGCCTGTCATCTCAATCACAGTTAGGTTGTCCGAGGTCGGTGTAACTACTGCTCCAGTTCTGCATGCCTTCCTGGTGTTCATTG
>NW_007420778.1:0-534 GCF_000475195.1 Diaphorina citri
CTTCTATTTTCGGGACGATAAGACCTTATAGCAGGTAAAGTTCCCTCTATCAACCCTCTTGAAAAAAGAGTTGAAGTTCTTTTTCTTCTTTTTTTTTAAGAAAACCAGGGAACTGTAATTGCTAAGGTCCAATCGTTCCGAAATCGAAGAGAGAAGGAATACAGGATAGAAGAAAGACAGCCGACCCTAGAACCAAATACCGTAATAAAATTGAGTGTGACTGGTTGTTAGTAATATTGATATCTCCACTAATATTGTGATTTTGACATCTCCACTAGTACCTATTGTGATTTTGACATCTTCACTAGTATTGTGATTTTGACATCTTCACTAGTATTGTGATTTTGGCGTCTCCACTAGTATTGTGATTTTGACATCTCCACTAGTATTGTGATTTTGACATCTCCACTAGTATTGTGAGTTTGGCGCCTCCACTGATATGAACATAGAAAATAATGTACCTTGTACCAAATTGATCATCTGGTTTCAGTCATGTCAAAGGGTTTGGTGGCATGGTTGGTCATATATTGGGTG
>NW_007420779.1:0-534 GCF_000475195.1 Diaphorina citri
ACCCGCAGCCTAGCGCTTACAAGGCAGACGCACTACCAACTAAGCTAACTAGGCTGGCTGTGTAAAGGTAAAGTGTAAACTGTAGAGAAATCAAGAAAGCAAACTAGATAGAAAAAAATTAAAATCACTCGTCCCATCTTCGAAGAAGCGTTGATGATGGGTTTCGTTCTTTAGGCGCTACTCCGCGCGACTAGTCGCCTTCCAACTTCCAGTGTGCGAGATCATAGAGACCTTAACTTAACTGCACCAACTGAGCTTTCGTAACACATATCTTGGGTGAAAATAAACAATGCTGATAGCCTAGTTAGCTTAGTTGGTAGTGCGTCTGCCTTGTAAGCGCTAGGCCGCGGGTTCGATTCCCGCCCGGGGCGGATTTTATCCTGATGGGATAATGTTCGTTCTCGGAACGGCTGGCTTTCTCCTATCCTGTCTTCCTTCTCTCTTCGATTTCGGGACGAAATGGGATAATGTTCGTTCTCGGAACGGCTGGCTTTCTCCTATCCTGTCTTCCTTCTCTCTTCAATTTCGGGACGA
>NW_007420780.1:0-534 GCF_000475195.1 Diaphorina citri
TTTCAGGTTGCCACTTTATGACATTTCAAATGGGACATATTATGTAAGAGGGAAAAAAACTGCGAATAAGGGAAAAAAAGAGCGAAGAAACAGAGAACAAGGGAACAAGGAGGGGAGAAACTGTGCATCAGAAAGGGAAAAAGAGAGAATAAACTGTGAATAAGGGAAAAAGGAGTTGAGAAACTGTGAATAAAGGAAAAAGGACGAGGAAAAAGAGTGAACAAAACTGGTGAATTCCTTTACCGCTCGCATTGGTGTGCAAGAACATCTGGGGGGAAAAAAGGCAAATGGAAAAATAAGATGACGGGTTATGAGACGAACGGAAAAATTTCTTCCCCCCAGAGAGAGACGAATGGAAATATTGTGCAAACAGTTTTCCCATGCCGCACGTACAACGGAAAGTTTATCTAGGTTACACGACGACCCGACGTGTGTTCAGTGATGGAGCCGAGGGTAAAAAATGCTATACATATTATGCAGGTTACCTAGCTGTAGAGTTCAAGATTAGGTCACTTTCCTTTTGGGAAACTTTCG
>NW_007420781.1:0-534 GCF_000475195.1 Diaphorina citri
CAGTGTTATCAGCTAATACAATGTCATTTATAGAAATTTGATTGGTTTATTTGTTCCAGCAATGGAGAAACTTGATAAATGATGCCATTTTACAAATGTTATTGGATGGTAACACCTCAGACTTTGATCCTGCCGAGCCTGAGGGGGAACTTGATTTGTATGAGGATTTCTACTGCAGGGACGTACCACAAAGGATATTTTGCTCTTTATATTGAAAAAAAAAACTACTCTTTAGAGTACCTTGTCAAAAATGAAGGGACCACGATTTTTTTCCTCTTTATCCAGTTTTGCTCTTTATCTGAGTCTTCTTATCCAGGTTTGACTGTATTCCCAATTAATTAATTAGTGATCTCAATGTTTAGTTAAAATAACTACAGAAAGGGTTCCTCTAGGCCAGGCCTCTAGGGTGTTCCAGAAGCTGTGACCCTTCTTTTATTTTTTATGTGATTATTATTTTTTTTTTTTGTTATAAATGTTAAGTACCTACATTAATACAAACATTTTACAATAAAATTATCATGTTTTCATTTTCAA
>NW_007420782.1:0-534 GCF_000475195.1 Diaphorina citri
ATTAAAAAAAAAAAAAAAAATCTCAAAGTTTCAAATTCTCCTCTTGTTATTCCATAAAACCCATAGGTAAAAATAATATACCTACCGAGGGGTTGGGCGTGAAAAAATGAGAATATGTCCAAAGGGGGCGCCATGCAAAAAAAGTTTGAGAACCACTGATTTAGATACTGACCACGCGGCACGTTACTTAACTTCAGTGATCCATCAGAAACTGAATTGAATGTGCTATATCTATATCGTTATGTCTCTCCTTGTAAATTGCTCTTTTTCATTACAACAAAAATTGTCCCCTTTTTGTTTCGAAAAATAAATTTTTCGAAATGAAAATGACCTAAAGTGTTCACACATAGGTAGTTGACGGTCGACAAAAAGTCGTCTTTCGTATTTTTTTTGTCACATCGATCGACGGTCATCGACTACAGCCTTACACTTGGTTTCAGATATCTACAAGCGACGCTGTCGGATTACAAACGTATCAACAGTCTCCTACTGGACCAGATCAAAGTATCTGTGCATCACCCTGTATTAGAAGAC
>NW_007420783.1:0-534 GCF_000475195.1 Diaphorina citri
TTGTAGGAGAGATAGATGATAGATTTGAACCGAGAAACCCGAGCTGAAATAGTCATGTGTGAAAGGATTTTGTTTGATGATCGAGGTCCCTGTGACTTCCACAAGACAGATTTGTGAAGGATGGATCTACTCTATCAGTTAGGAGATCTCGGATAGGAGAAAGTCAAGGAGAGCTAAAAATTGTCCAAAGACCAGAAGTATGGGAGAGAGAGGATGGACAATGTAGGATCGCAAAAGAGACAGTAAGGCAGGAAGAGAAGGAGGGTGAAAATAAATAAATAATAAGCCCAATCTCCGAAAAATATAAAATACCCCTACAACGGATGAACCTTTTCAAGGAAAATTATCCAAGTGAGCACAATCAAAAAGTTGTGAATCGAGATAAAGTTCTAGAATCATATACATATGTAGAGTTGTAGATCTTATACTTCAAGTACTTGGGTTTTGACTGGACATTTGTTGAAGAGGAGTCAAAGGTGCATGTAGTAGAATAGGATAGAAATAACATTATCAGCTATCTATTTCTGTACTATT
>NW_007420784.1:0-534 GCF_000475195.1 Diaphorina citri
ACCCCAGCAGTCTAAACAAGGTCTCGTATATTTGATGGGTTAAAGAATAATACATACAACTAACAATTCAGTAAAAAGTGTAAATTACGTGTGAATCTACATTATTTTATATTACTCAATGATGATCATCAAAACTACAAGATATATACCTACCTAAGGGTCTTATGGAGACCTCAAATTTGAGTGCAAAATTAGGCAAAAAGATTTATAATTGTATACCTAATATGTATGTTAGGTTGAAGAGTGAGATATAAGTGTAAATTATGCACTTGCAAAATGCGTACACACTTTATAAGTCAATTTAGATAAATCCACGGATAAAAACTATTTCATTGAAATAAACTGTCTACCTGCCTCCTATCTTGTATCTAATGGAACATTGGAACATTTTTTTAATGGCATAATTTACCATAAGGTAAAGTTTCTGGCTAAGAATGTTTCTTTAGATCAGATTAAAGGCGTGACGAAATACTGAGTACGAAATTGGAACGCCAGAAAAAGGGTCTCATTTTGGCTTCTTCCGCGCAGCTCAGT
>NW_007420785.1:0-534 GCF_000475195.1 Diaphorina citri
GATCGGTAGGTTTAATAATCGGATAAACCTACACCTACATATAGTCTTTGCTTTTAATAATGAATATTATGTATAAATTTGCTCGGATCGTTATCACGGTTCATGTTTTAATAAAAATGGAGATGATTAAATTGATAACATTTAAACCTGATATTATAAAACCTATCCAGTACATACTTACCTGCCTCTACGATCAGTAATTAATCAATTTAAGTACCTACATGGTAAGGGGAAAAAATCTTTCTTGACCTGAAAAAAGCATTTGATATTGTCACTTTCCTTAAAATGAATAAGTAGATGTCTCCTTTCCCCAGGAGTTAAAGGGAAATTTAATATCTTATTTGCAGCCTGAACGGAGAAGATCGGTAAAAAGAAACGAAAGAAAAATAAACAATTTGAATTTAATAAAAAATTCAAATACATAATCAATTCAGCAATGGAACAAAAATAGAAAATCGGCTATTAATGATACACGATAACATAATGATACCTATAGCGCGATCACAAATACTAGTTAGACTATAGTTCATAATT
>NW_007420786.1:0-534 GCF_000475195.1 Diaphorina citri
CTGTTGTAAAATACTTATGTCAGACCAAATACTGATGTCCATACCGTACCAAGCAGGATGGTAACTATACTACTTGGTTCTGTGATGTCTGCGTGATATTGTGAGTGTTATTGACCGAAAGAAGTGAGTGCCATGGAAGTGCTCTTGGGTCCGATAATCGGACACCTTGCAATAATTAGGGTAAACAACTTTCTTGTTCATAGGATCTTTAGGCGAAAGTGTAATACCAAAAATTTGAGAACCGAGAGTTCAGGGGAGAACATTTGGCGGCGTAAAAACCGCCAGAAAACGGCCGAAATTTCGCACTTTTGTCAGTTTTTTGCTTATAACTCCTAAACCGTGCGTTCCATGCCGCCAGAAAACGGCCGAAATTTCGCACTTTTGTCAGTTTTTTCTGCTTATAACTCCTAAACCGTGCGTTCCATGCAATGTTTATGGGTATTTAAAGTACACATTTTTTTTTTTTTTTTTTTTTTTATAGTTGAACAATTTTCCTAGTCAGGATTATCAGGCATACTAAGGCGAGTGTGGAAC
>NW_007420787.1:0-534 GCF_000475195.1 Diaphorina citri
TCCGATTCCGCAAATTGAATATCGAGGTAGGTAGGTAAGTTCCGAGATACTTACATACAGTATACTGATAGATTCTGACGTGACTTTGTGAAGATTCATCTTGAAAAGAACACAAGTAGCTTATACTCTTCACAGTTGAAGACAACTGTAAAGAGTATAAGCTACTTGTGTTCTTCTTTACATACAATACATACGTGTACTAGTAAATAACTTCTAAATCTGAATATAATTATTTATCTCCATAGTTAAGTCAAATCCGATCTGCTCACTTAGGAAGTACTGAACCCTCATCCAATCCATCCTGGTTAGCCACGCATAGCGCAGCTAAAAAGTACCGAGGTGAACTGGCGTGCTCGAAAATTCTTTCCACTCCAATTTCAAATAGCTTATTTCTCACGAATTAAAAAATTGGATCTAAATTCTCTGATAAGTACCATTAAATTGGTTTGTTAGAAGAAAAAAAGTCAAAATGCCTCCGGGGTACAATTGAACCGAACACCCTCTTTATAATAATTGAGTGCGAAGTGTTACACA
>NW_007420788.1:0-534 GCF_000475195.1 Diaphorina citri
TTTTTATACTAGGTATATGATTATTGTAGGTATATGATTAAGTATTAGGAACAGGAAACTTAGTTATAGCCTGTAGGTAATTAGGTCAAAAAAAAGGCAATTTAATTTAAAGGAAAAGCATAAATGCCTGTCACAAAATGCGTACCCCACTAAATTAACCGTGGACTACGCTGAATTTTTATGACTTGACTCGGACTCGAACCACCAACCTCCAGATCTAGCGTCCGCCATGCTAACTACACCACTGAGGTCGGTTTTCAAAACCGGGAAACGGGTGGAAATATCCGTTTTAGGGTCCCCTGAGTCCAAAAATTAGATTTTAGAGATACCGTAAAAAGTGTGAAAGTTAACCAACATTAACGTTGATGTTGAGTCAGTCAATAAACCTTTTTAGCGAATTAACAAATTTTTCGACAATATTTCACAAAAATTTTCCAAGTCCGAAGTTTTTTTAGTTTTCATAATGTAGGTAATAGAAAGTCGTATGCTGTCCACAGAGTCCACAGGCTAGGTTGATGACTATTATTCTAATGA
>NW_007420789.1:0-534 GCF_000475195.1 Diaphorina citri
GTGTCTGTCTGTGCATTCAATTTTTCTCCCTTTCCTGGCTCCTTTCTTAATTAGGGGTATGTTGTAGAAACTTTTTTTTGTCTTTCGTCGGTTTGAACGGAGTAGAAACCAGCTTGTTTCGTACCATGTTTGCTTCTTTATACCAACCCTGGAACCTGTTGGGGATGTTGACGGTTGGAGAGTTCAGAAGGGTCATGACAATCATAACAGTAAGGTCATGATACGTTTGGGTGATCAAAAGAGCCCTTTGTCTTTCAATTTGTTCCGATCCTAAATGGCAATGCTGTCAGTGTCCTCGATTGCTTGATTGTACACTGCCATCAAATGACGGGTTAAATGAACTTCTTTAGGTATGTACATCTAATAGTATTGTATTCAGTTCCTCTAAAAAACCTGTCTGGGACTTAATTCCTTTCCAATTATCAGCATCAACCGAACTTCAACGTCGTCGCACTTTGACCTACTTATTACCTCTATCTGTAGATTTCAATGTGTTAATTCCTCCCATGTCGTGCTTCTTTATCATTTCACATT
>NW_007420790.1:0-534 GCF_000475195.1 Diaphorina citri
TCGTATAGAACCTACCCAAACTTGACAATACTAGACCTGCCCGAAGTTGATGGTACTATTCATAGAACTCAGACATGCCCTCGGCCTCGACATGAGAAGAAAAGACAAGCCTGTGAATGTGAATGGCTAGCCTTAGGCCAGCCATCCACTCTCAGCTGCACTGATCAGGTCCGCCTGTCAGGTCTACCTGATACCTCATGAGTACGCACACTATCATTTAAACCTGACAGGTACGGCTGAAAAGTTCCGCCCGTCGGGTGTACCCTATACTTGATGAGCACACACGCTATTAGGTAGACTTGACTGGTGGACCTGATCAGGTTACCTGTGAGGTCCACCTGATAGTGAGTGGCTGGCCTTAGGCCTGACTGTTGGTGGAGACTGCCTGGAAACTACTGGTCGAGTATTCCAGGCCACTTGCCTGATTGATACAATGATACATGGTGTTACGCAGAACTGAGCCAGCTGACGGTTAGAGCTGAGCCAATGCAGCCAGTGTGATAAAGGCTTGAGCCTATAGGTACTGAGCCGTTA
>NW_007420791.1:0-534 GCF_000475195.1 Diaphorina citri
CCGGTGTTGCTATAAATAGGAAGCATCTTCCACACTGAGCATTGGTACTATAGTACTATGGCATTATTGGCATTGACAGGAATTGACACTGAAAAAGTGACAGTGGAAAAAAAATTGAGGCACAGATAACACTAGCAGATACTGCACACTGTGAGGGCTCTTCAATGATTCACCAATTAATTTGCTCAGATACGATCTACATTATCGCTGTCACGTTCTAAGAACAAGTTAGTCATCTGGTAATCTCTGTTTTGTTGAAAATTGTGAATTAAGGTACTTAATTTATTTACTGTTAGGCCCGTTCTTACTTATCTTTCGGAAAAAATCATGTCGTGTGTAAAATCGTGTCGTAATGTCGTATTCCCATCCCGTAATATGCCAGATGGGCGAGAAGAGACACAATACTTCCCATTTGAGTCCTGAGTCAACAGGAAAACACCAGAAAGTAACCCACTGAAAAAAAAGGTACCTATTTCAGACCCGCAGTCTCAGACGGTCTGAATGAGGGGACTTCTACGCCACTAGCGATGTTAG
>NW_007420792.1:0-534 GCF_000475195.1 Diaphorina citri
AGGGCAATAAATGAAAATCATCAAACTGAGATATTTAACTTTAAAGTTTTCAATTTTTCATCAAAATCTTTGAAAAGTGTGTTTACAAAAAACGCTGTAACTCATCGAAAAAAAATTTGGACCGATTGCAATACTTTCTCATTACCTTGTATAGGTTCCCTATACGTAAGGGTAATAGAAAGTAAAAAGTTATCACTGCAGTTCAAACGCTGGAAGATAGAGCGCACCACGTTCTATTCGAAAAACCGTTTTACGCAAAAAGGGCAAAAAATCCATATTTCCCTTTTTGCACTTAGCTCCTCAATTTATTTAACCTTATCTCGTAAGATGACCGTTTTGTTTGTTACTGTGTGTTTTTTCGCGAGTGTGTGAAATATTGATATACCTGAACATGACCTTGTTGACCGAAATGAGCATCAAAAATTGTAAAATGTAAGCAACAAAATGGTATCTTAAAAGGCTAAATAAATTGAGAAATCACATCGATCTCACAGGTACCTACCATAAGCTTTGTACAAAACAATACAGGAAATT
>NW_007420794.1:0-534 GCF_000475195.1 Diaphorina citri
GAGTTCCAACTCTTTTCGATTAAACAGTGTTTCAGAGCCCTTTATAAATGATCTGATTAATTTATTAAAATAAAAAACCGATTTATTTTAATTGAATTTGACTTTTGAGATCTTAAAACTCAAATTTAAATTTGAAAATAATCTCGAGAAATGAAATTTTACAAATGTTCATCCGCCTTCGTTTAACAGGTGTGACGTTTTTTCAGACTTTCACCCCGGGAAACTTTTGAAGACTTTATTAAAACGATTTTATTTTTTTCTGTAAATTACCTGTGAAAAGTCCGGATTTCAATTTTATTCTAATTCGTAGAGGACAGTTTAAAATCCTTTTGATTTCAATTTTCAATGGAAATAGAAAAGTTCTCTCTTTCTCAAGTTTGTGCACTTGTACAGAGCGGGAATTTTTAAAATTTACATGACCTAGGGCGGCTTTACACGATCAGTGGATTCAACATAAAGTCGAAGTAAGCGGTGGGCGATCACCAATACCCAACGTCGTACCAGTTCCCAAAGAATCACTGAAGTTAAGCAACG
>NW_007420795.1:0-534 GCF_000475195.1 Diaphorina citri
GAATTTTTCAAAGCCTAAAAAAAGACAAAGAAAGATTTCAATTAAAAAAGTATGCAACCATGAAGGGGCAACATATAACATCTCAAAAATTTCGCCTGCGGCGCTGAAATTTTGTCTCTTCATGAAAAAGTTTTGGGAATATTTTAAAGCCTATAAAACGAGAAAAAGGCTTTTGTCAGTAAAAAAAGTATGCAACCTTGAATGAAGGAGCTACTTAAATTTTCTCGAAAAAAATTTCGCCTGCGGCGTTGTTATTTTGTGTTCTATAGATGTATTGGGAGGAATAACTATACTCGTCTTTTACACGTATTTAATTACATAAAAAACTGACACATGACAAGCTACAGGTTACATACTTACTGAAAAGTTTCGCCTGCGACCCTGAAGATTACACCTTTGACAAGTCTGCTTGTCTTACTATTGTAGACCAAAATCTTCAAAAAATTCGCCTGCGGTGCCAAATTTTGTGTTTTTGATAACTAAGTTTTTTAAAACTAGAGACCAAATTTTTCGCCTGTGGCCATAAAAATTTCA
>NW_007420796.1:0-534 GCF_000475195.1 Diaphorina citri
ATAAATAATTTGCATCGCATCAATTTTCACATACATCAATGGACTCCTCTGAATAGTCCATGGGAGGAAGGATGTTTAGTCCTGTAGCCTTTTCCACGAAAGTATGGCATTGTAAAAGTTACAAGTGTAGAACGCCATCTATGTTAACAATGGACTGGTCCATATTCTTGGATCTTTGTGGTGAGGGTCTACAGTTCTATACGGAAGTCAAACTTTAACTTGAAATGGCATGGCCAAGCTTTTTCCGCCACACACATTCCAACGGTCTGACAGATAGCGGTCTGTCAGTCGATCTGATCGCAAGTTGCTGGCATAACCCTGATAAGTAATTCCTTAGGGCTTAAAGAAGGATTTCACTAAGAAATATATTATAATCGTGCAGATTATACCTAGATACCAGATTACCTACCTACACGGCAATAGATTAATACGAAAATCCAGCCCGCATCCCTCATTGCGTGGGCTATTTACAATCGCTATCGTCAGCACATATGAAATATATCTCCCGTCTGCTGACTCACTCTCATCTGCTGC
>NW_007420797.1:0-534 GCF_000475195.1 Diaphorina citri
CTTCACAACTTTGACAGGGTAATAGAAAGTAAAAAGTTGAATAACAGTATTATATTGAGATATTCAAGGGCTTGAAAAGCTCAAAGCTCAAGGCTATTGGAGGGTTTCAGATTTAAACAATATGTTAAACAACAAGTACCTACACATGACATGATGTATCTATAATGTACTATACGTTAAGCATTTACATTACCTCCCTCTTTTTGCTTGCCCAAATGCATGGGAAGGCTTAATTCAATTTATTTAGGTCGGTACGTAATCTTCTTCTTCTTCTTGTGTACAGATGAGGTCGGCGATTTTCGTCAGCCTCTCAATCAGCCCTAACTAGGGTCATTGCTTTGGGCTGACATTTGCCCTTCGCACATATCTTTAGGAAGGGAACTTTCAAGCTGGTACTTATATCCTCCCTGCAGTTCCCCAGCCAGACTACGCTGGTCTACTCCCCGTTTCAAGTTCCCCAGCCAGACCTACCACCTCACCTACCTACCTATCTATTTTAATGAGAAATTAAATACCTATGAATCTATGAACATG
>NW_007420798.1:0-534 GCF_000475195.1 Diaphorina citri
GCAACAGTACTCAACACAACACACGCTCACACATACACACACACCCTCCCGCCAGCTTTATGGACGATTGAAGAGACCACACGGAGAGTGTTAGGATACGTCTTCTATCTTCTATCTATGTAGTGAAAACTATAACAATTATCTTGTCTGTTTATACATGTCTGTATCATACATATTGTTTTCTTTCTGGTTGTCCATGTTTTCATAGTATGTGTCATTTTTGAGTTATGCCTGTCTGTTTATAAAAAAAGTCAAAATGTAGCACCTATGGACACCACTGAGATAACTATGGACATACCAATGTTGCACCTATGGACATCCATTTGTAAAGGCAGACACCTGTGTCCATAGGTGAAAACGAGATAACTATGGACATACCAATGTTGGACCTATGGACACCCATTTGTAAAGGCAGACACCTGTGTCCATAGGTGAAAAGTGACCTATGGACAGAGTGTACCTAGCAAAGATATGTACTTTTCACCTTTCACCTGTGGACACCTGTGAAAAGTGACCTATGAACATAGTGTCCAT
>NW_007420799.1:0-534 GCF_000475195.1 Diaphorina citri
ACGACAAGTTCCAATACCACGCCCAACACTCCCTCCAGTATTCCAGACATTATCCTTACGGGTGAGTACAAACAATGCGAACCAGAGTTATTAAAAGTCGGACTGATTAGAGTAATGGTACATTTTATAGATGAGGAAAGTTCCCCATTCAATGGACCGACCTAAGTTTTAACTACAACTTGATTTGAACTCGAATCACCAACCTATTATCCAGCTAATATTACAGCCCGTTCACACTGCACAAGACAAATTTTTCTGTCTTTATTTTTTTCTTCTTCTTTTTTCTCCTCGAGACGTATACAAATAATGAATCAACGTGTTCACATTGCCAACGAAGAAAAATTGGGAAAAAATTCTAACTTTGGAGCTTTGGATGAAGAAAAAATCGTGCAGTGTGGACGGGGGTTGTTCCACCACTGAGGATGACTTGTTTTGTCGAATAGTTCCTGAATTTTCATGTAAATGAGTTCCAATGGAGCAGTTGCATTCGGGTAAAATTTATGATTAAAAGGTTGATTAGGGCCTTTTTCTTTT
>NW_007420800.1:0-534 GCF_000475195.1 Diaphorina citri
CGAACGAAATTTTTCTGTGTGTTGAATTCGACGATTTTACCCGGCCGGCCTAAACGATTATACCCGCCCAGAAAAGAATGCAACCGTTAACTGGTGCATTCACTGCCTTTAGCATAGGAATTTAGGAATGGCAAGATCCAAATTTCCTTGGAAAATATTTACACAACGCACATACATAGGAAAGTGCACAGACGACAAACTTTCTCTGCAAAAGCCAATGTTACGAAGGCCAACAAAGTTCACTCACTAACTTCTTATTCGATAAATCCATGCTATATCTTGGACTGGAAACTTTTCTAACTTCCTTGTGCGTCGTGACAGAAGAGAAAAAAGATCCATTTTGCTTTTTTACAAGGTTTTTTACTTTCCATTTTTGTTACCTGGGAGAAAAAGTTTGCAGCAAAACTGCAAAGTTCAATATCGAACAGTTCACGGGAGAATGGATGAAGGGTATTCACTTAGGAATCAGATTTCTCTTGCTCTGTGAGAGTTGTCTAACATGAGGCTTAACCTGACCTTTAGATGGAACGCATC
>NW_007420801.1:0-534 GCF_000475195.1 Diaphorina citri
AATTTGTAAGTAAAATTACGTCTATAAAATTCATTATGATAACACACATGGTAAAATTATAAATTTTCCTGTCTTTATCTGAAGTTACTTGTCTCTACATTTTGGTCAATTCTTGCACCTAGCCCTAGAGCAATTATCTATGGGAAAACTCGTCCTCTACAATAATATTATACCATAATACGAGTGAGGGCTCGGTAATATCGAGCGTAATGCACGATTATACAAACCTTAGTCCTTAGTGGTCACCCCAGGCAGGCAGGCAAGGAATCTGATGGCATGTCCTCGTGTTATTATGTTCCAGCTAAAGCCTGGGGTGCACCTAGTGATCCTCCCATCCTGTGTGTCCACGCCATGCAGGATAACGCTGCCTCCTTTGACAAGCTCCTCCCTCTCCTACCTGCCCGCTACTATTACGTCTGCATAGATCTTCCTGGACATGGACTATCCTCACACTTCCCGCCTGGTATGCTACTGGACTGGCTCAACTATCTACTGGCCTGTCACCGTGTGGTCAATCACTTTGCCTGGACCAAG
>NW_007420802.1:0-534 GCF_000475195.1 Diaphorina citri
CCCTCAACCTCGGTTTCCACACGTTAATGAGCTCGATTTGAGAGTCTTTTATTTACACAAGAACCTACCTACCTTCCTTCCGCTTCCTTTTTCCTCCCTTCTTCGTAATACCTTCTATCAACCTTTTTTCCTTTCTTTTACCTCCCTTCTCCCTACTTCTTCCTTTCTAGCCATCTCCTTACCCTCACCCCTCTCTTTTTTTCTCTGGAGTATTATACTCTTTGGTTCTCAATGTTATGTTGTCAACATAAGGTTGTCATAGCTTGTTTGTTTTGTGTGGCTATATGGGTCTGCTACTTGGGTGTTTCTGTGCGGTGAAGGTTTTTTTCATTATCTCTGAGGACACTTAAGTTCTGGGAGCCTTTGGAACAATGCTTGAAAAGAAGGAGGAGGAGGAGAGGAAAGAGGAGGAGGAGAAGTAGGGAGAAGACGAAGACGAAGACAAAGAAGAAGAAGAAGAAGAAGAAGAAGAAGAAGAAGGAGAAGAAGGAGAAGAAGGAGAAGAAGAAGAAGAAGAAGAAGAAGAAGAAGAAG
>NW_007420803.1:0-534 GCF_000475195.1 Diaphorina citri
GGCTGGCTTTCTCCTATCCTGCCTTCCTTTTCTCTTCGATTTCGGGACGATAAGACCATAGCAGTTACAGTTCCCTCTATCAAACCTCTTTAAAAAAAGCTTAAATCTAAAAATTTTGGTCACAAAAGTGTCACACAACCATAATCTATTTTAAACAAAAATCAAGTATAGATAAGCAGACAAGAAAGCGACTAAAAATACACATGTCACTAATCTAAAACAAATGATGGAGAAAGGAGAACAAAATGAAATTTACTGAAAAGAAAGGACAATAAAACGCATTAAAATTAAAAATTAAATAAAATATAAAACAAACGAGTATCTAATGATTGATTAATATGAACACTAACAACACATTGCAAGTAACATCTCAGGCCTCTAGGATCTACGAGTAAATCAAACGCAAACAAAAAACAACGCAGGAATCAGAATAGAGTACCTTGTTTATATTACCTACATAGGACTGAAAAGTCCCTTTAAACTGACAGTCTAAACAAGGTAATAAATGAAAAGTCCCTTTAAACTGACAGTCTA
>NW_007420804.1:0-534 GCF_000475195.1 Diaphorina citri
GACAAAATGGGACGATGGATTTTCGTTTAGCTTACCGAAAAAGAAGAAAAAAATTCCAAATTTTCGTAAAAATGTTATGTTATTCATATTATTGGTGAATGTAATGAAAGCTATCAATGAAGTTGGAATTAGCTTGGAAAGTAGCGCGTTTGCTTGTAAGCGCTAGGTCGCGGATTCGATTCACGCCCGATTCGAACTTCATTCTAAACAGATAAGGTTCGTTCTTGGAACGGCTGGCCTTCTCCTATCCTGTCTTCCTCCTCTTTTCGCTTTCGGAACGATAAGACCTTAGCATTAGCAGTTATAGTTCGTCCCTCTATCAAACCTAAAAATAAAATTAATAAATGCCTGGAAGAACTTACCTGACGACCATTTTAACCGGGTACATGCCGTAGCTTAGCTTGTGATCCTCAGGCAGAGTATAAGATACTCGTCCGGTTTTATCAGTCACCTCGGTGGACATTAACACCCACTCTCCACTCGGTGGCTCCTTGATTAGATGAACGTCCACTTTTTCACCTGGAAATGACAATA
>NW_007420805.1:0-534 GCF_000475195.1 Diaphorina citri
TTTAGTGAGATTTCTGATTATTATTATTTATTTTTCAGCAAGTAAGTATGTAAGTAGGTATTATTAAGTATGTGGTTGGTGGGATGATGGGATACCTAGTACATAATAATAATATTGCTTATTTATACTGCTCGCATAGGACTGAAAAGTCCCTTTACTCCAGCAGTAGGCTACTATTATTGTGGTCAAATTCTCAAATTATATTGAGTATAAAATTCCATATCTCGGCTGGGATTGAACCCATGCCCTCTTGTTTACCAGGCGAGCGCCTTGACCACTACACCACCGAGGCAGGCAACTACACCACCGAGGCAGGCTAGTACAGTACCAAGTAGGTACCTAAGTACATACTTGAATTCACCAAATTCATAAGTAAGTAGGTAATCTATTCACACTAGGTTAAGCTCAAAACAAGATTGGCCAAGTGCCTTCCTATGATGTGAGGTTTTTTCTCAACTCCATAACTACTTCAAACCAACACTCTAAAAACAGCACTACTTAGCTTTTTTTTTTTTTTTTTTTTTTTTACTTTTT
>NW_007420806.1:0-534 GCF_000475195.1 Diaphorina citri
AAATTTAGTGGAGATGTCAAATTACTGGTGTTTAGTTCCATCTACATAAGTATTAAAATTTAGTGGAGATGTCAAATTACTTGTGTTTAATTCCAACTACTTACATAGGTATCAAAATTTAGTGGAGATGTCAAATTACTAGTGTTTAGTTCCATGTACATACATACATACATAGTTATCAAAATTTAGTGAAGATGTCAAATTACTAGTGTTTAGTTCCATCTACATAGGAATCAAAATTTAGTGGAGATGTCAAGTTGCTATCAGTACACAGTTTTACAAATTGACTGACGAAATGAGTTCTAATTCTAAGCTTGAACTTGACGGTTGTTCTTTTAGTTTGTTTCCGAAGTTCGGAACATAATTTTGGCATAATTCATCCGATTTTTATTGAACTTGGCGAAAAAATTAATAATCTAAAGGAGCATTTACCTACTCATCCTATTTTGGAATACATTGAGCCTGTACTATAATCTACCCATAGAAAACTATTCTTGTTCTTCAGGTCACCGAACCACGGGTTAGTGGAGATGC
>NW_007420807.1:0-534 GCF_000475195.1 Diaphorina citri
GGTGTTCTCGTGTTGACCCAGCACCTAAATGGGAAGTATTGTGTCTCTTCTCGCCCATCTGATGAGGGACATACTACGCGATGGACATGCTACGACACAGACCACATGCGTCTCATCATTCTCATGTAGCAGTTGTTTCATTGCTACGAAATAAACACGGCAGTGAAACACTCATCTTTTTTTTTAATTCAATGAACGATTTGGCCGCAGCTCTGCCGCAGGTGTCTTCTTGGCTTGTTTACCGCAGGATATGTACCTGCTCGCCTTAGTACATAGCACATACAAACTATACCAGCATAGGTACCTATTACCCATCTTGTCTGACAAACTAACCATCTTGTAGATAGATTGTGTAGAACAACAGTGTTTTCAAAAGCTTATAATTCCTCCTCAGAAACAGCAAGCTACTTTACCTTTGCAGAAAAAAAAAATGCTAAATTTTAATTAAATTTTGCAGCAAAATTTATTTTCCCCGCTTGTGTACTCGTTTTGGAAAACCAAACATAGAAAAACTCCTCATTGCAGGAGGAGAGC
>NW_007420808.1:0-534 GCF_000475195.1 Diaphorina citri
ATAATAATCGAGTGGACTCGAGTGAAGTCAAACTCGAGTCCACTCGAGTAAAATCATTCACTCGGCCCATCACTAGTTCATGACTAGGGTTGCCAACCGTACGTTATTTCCCGGAACAATCCGTATTTTTGTCAAAAATCAAATGTTCCGCCGGAACAGGTCGAGACAGGAGAAGTGAGCCGAAAAATATCATCCTTGTAGCGAAAAATATTGCCCATTTTTACTTTCTTTATCCCATAACTAGGGTTGCCAACCGTACGTTATTTCCCGGAACAATCCGTATTTTTGTCAAAAATCAAATGTTCCGCCGGAACACACCCTTGTTCCGGTTTTTTTTTCTCCAAATCTATGGAAAATACGGGAACTGACTAATAAACAGAAAAAATTACAAAAAAAAAGTTTAAAAAAATAGGTAGGTAGGTACGTATAAAAAGATAGGTAGGTACGGTAAAAAGATAGGTAGGGAGGTGCATGCCTTTGTTCCGGGTAAAAATCGGGAAATCCGTATTTTTTCACCATTTTGCTAGTTTGTAC
>NW_007420809.1:0-534 GCF_000475195.1 Diaphorina citri
TATTGTTTTACCTTCAGAGAGGTACATTAGGTACCTAACACTCGGGTAAGAAGAAAATATGTATGTTTCCATTTATACCTACGTCTTGCTGAGATAAATATGTATTTGGGTTCCTTATGGAATCTGGAAATACTTTGGAAACTTTTTTTTTTTCAATCTCTCTCCATTCCTTTCTTTTTCTCTCTCTCTCACCTTCTAGACTTATTTCTCTCATCCCTATCTCTTTCTTTCTCTCCCACCCTCTACCACTTTATCTTATCTCTCCCTCTCTCTCCATTCCTTTCTTTTTTTCTCTCTCTCTCTCTCACCTTCTAGACTTATTTCTCTCATCCCTATCTCTTTCTTTCTCTCCCACCCTCTACCACTTTATCTCATCTCTCCCTCTCTCTCTCCATTTCTCACTCTACCTAACGCCTGAAACTTTCTTCACAACTTTACTTCGTTCCTTCTCTCTCTCTCCCTCCCTCCTTCTTACTTTCTCCTCTTCCTCTTCCCCTCTGTCAAGATCAACACATGGCTTTCAAATTTGAGTTT
>NW_007420810.1:0-534 GCF_000475195.1 Diaphorina citri
TTCAAAGAAACATTTTCTAAAGAAAACATAAACAAGCTGGGTCCGTCCCTCCGGGAATTTTTTAGCCCGTAGTTTATTTGATCGTGATTAAAGAAAATCAGTACCTATGTACCTACCTAATTTATTCAGTTTATTATTATTCTTGATTTGATTTTTCGATTTTACTTTCATGTAATGATTTAAAATCAAGACTAGAGCCCGTTCTGCCTTTATTCCTGATTTGATTTTTCGATTTTACTTTCATGTAATGATTTAAAATCAAGACTAGAGCCCGTTCTCCCTTTATTCCCAATATAAGGTTTAAGTCACCCATCCATTTATTGGCCTCACAGTATGTATAAAGTGTATGTACCTTACCTAATACTATGACGTCACAGTATCCTAGAACCCTCAACTACATAAAGTCTAGAAGTAAACATAGACAGGTAGATAAATAAATAATTGATTTCCTAGCTGGTGGGTGGGTACTGAATAAAATGGGATGTCCTAGGGAAAAGAGATGAGAGGAAATGTGCATTAACTCACATGATGCAA
>NW_007420811.1:0-534 GCF_000475195.1 Diaphorina citri
TGAAGAGCTACTTTCAGAGAATAATAGAACTTTAAATAAAGCGTAAAGAAAAAAGAAAAGAAGAAATACAGGAAGGAGTGAAGGAAACTAACAATTGTGAAATTTTAAATACAAAATGGGCATTTATAAATTTTCATGGGAACAGTAAATTGGAGATCATTTATTCAATAAATTTTATTGATATCCAAAGACAAAACAAGATATGTAGGGTTTTTTTACTCCAAAAATATCACCTATTTTTTAATTGAAAACTTACGATACATTCTTTAGATTTCTACTTCCTTATTTTTCAGTAATAAAATACATGAATAAAATTGAACCTTCAGTAGATCAATAAAAGATGAACCCATTAAAAAGAAATATAATATTTTTTTATTGCTCTAAAATGGGAATTTTTTATTGGCTTTCAAATAGTGATTTCTAGAATAAGAAGAAAAAAGGAAGGTAGAAGGTAGGTAGATGAAATGTGAACACTTGGCCAGTCATCATAAGAAAATTGAATTTGTTATTGATAAACAAGAACTATCAGTACTG
>NW_007420812.1:0-534 GCF_000475195.1 Diaphorina citri
TACGTCATCTATCATCCTCCACGAAGATTTATACCGAGAACGCGGACGCTATTAGAATCTTCGCTAAAAGTCAAATACTGCCCGAGGCAAAGCGAAAACTTCCCTATTGTTGTGTATTGAATACGAGGAAACAAGTTTCAGATCCGAACCAGCAGAGTTGCTCAGACGTAGGTTCTCTCGGATCAGTGGCGTGTGGTGAGATTTTCGAAAGGGAAAACTTACTTTCCTTGTCCGTGAGAAAGGCATGATGCCTGCCTCACCAGTGTTGGAAGAATTGGGGTTTAAACCCCTTCGTGGATTCTTAAAGCTTGGCACACCTATAGTTCTAGGTGAGCTTTTTGTGTGATGCTCCAAATGTTCGCAGCCTGGTCTACGGTACAGGAGAAAAATTGAGCTCAAGGGGAGGGGTCAGGCCCCCTCCTTAATACGGTCCTGATTTTAAGCTGTGTCCACAACTTAATCGATCGACGGCCGTCGACTATGTGTGGACACACCTTTAGAGAGGAAGAGAAGCTGTGTTTCTTCAGCTTCCAT
>NW_007420813.1:0-534 GCF_000475195.1 Diaphorina citri
CTCAGTTTTTGCCATATTTCTTCAATAAAAATTAATAATGGCTCAAATCTACTTTTTTTTTTTTTTTCAGTTTTTGCCAAGCTATTGATTGAGTCCATCACGGATATATTCACTTTAATAGAAAAAAATAGAAAAATATTAAAACGCTATTGATTGAGTCCATCACGGATTTATTCACTTTAATAGAAAAAATAGAAAAATATTAAAAGAAATAGAGTAAAAATATGAAATGTGTAAACTAAATTGAAACATTTTTTGTAGTACCTGTCAGCAAGAAACAGACAAACTATTGAAAATAATAATAATAGGTAGTTAATATTAATAATGAAAATAATAAATAAATACTGTAGTACCTGTCAGCAAGAAACAGACAAACTATTGAAAATAATAATAATAGGTAGTTAATATTAATAATGAAAATAATAGTAAATAAATAAACTAATTATCATTATCTATTAATAATCATAATAATAATAAATAATAATGTACCTACCTACTGGCAAAGAAGAAAAGCCAGTGAGAATTAAAACTATG
>NW_007420814.1:0-534 GCF_000475195.1 Diaphorina citri
ATTGGGGGTAATTTAATTGTAGTGTTTTCTTTCCATTTACCCTTGCTTCACACTCAAAGAGTAAATTCTAATTTTGAGTTCGCGAGAGAAGTTGAAACGCGTGGGCTCCGAAGTTCTTCCCTATTTAATTAGTCTTAGCTAGGTCACCAGAATTAGCAGTGAAGTGTTTTAAAATGAGAGAGAGTTTTTAGGTACTAGGTTAATGAGCTTTTCTTTTCAATCAAAACATAATTGGTTGTATAATGGCAAACATCTGAGACATTGTATGTTAATGTGAAGAAGAGATGAACAGACTTACATGCATTCTTACAGAGATAACGAAGATGACGAAAAAAAAGAGTGGATGAAAATATAGTACAAAAAAGAAGAGATGCAGAGCGAGGGAGAGTGTGAGAAATGATATAAAGAGAGAGCTAAAGAGGCTGAGGGAATAGGGGGAGAGAAGAGTATGAAGTAGGGAGAAGTGAAAATAAGATGATTCAAAAAGGGAAGGAAGAAATTACAATAGGAAATAGGAGTGGGATGAAGGGAGGT
>NW_007420815.1:0-534 GCF_000475195.1 Diaphorina citri
TGTGTGAATTATCGAACGTTGTTTTTAAATGCTCGGAGTTGGACTTCAGGTATTTCTCCTCCCTTTCGGGAGCATCCAATTGGGTTCATCATGTTTTTGGTGCTACTCATTTTGATCCAACAGGGGGCACCTACCTCCCAATTCAAGTTATTTATTGAAACCAGTTTAGCTGGACTGCCTTACTGGCCTCATGTAATGCAGCCATCAGAAGTTAATCCCATTTGTAGAGGTCTCAATTTCTAATTTTCAAATCCCATGACACTCCTACCTTACATACTTTGTACTTACCTACAATTACATACATATACATCACATATGTACCTATCTACTTATATATATGATATTACAATTACACACATCACATATGTACCTATCTACTTATATGATATTCAGACTTATGGTATTTGATATGCAGACTAATCTTCAATAACTCACCTCATGAGCTTTATGTCTTGGGATCACCTTGATCATTTGATGTGCAATGTCTTGATTGTCTACGGGTTCTAAGAATGCGATTATTTGATCCTTGACTGC
>NW_007420816.1:0-534 GCF_000475195.1 Diaphorina citri
ACTTTAGCCGGTCTTAGGACATCACACTCACAATGAGACCGTCTCACAGACCTACCTAGGTGTTTGACGGTGAGAACGTGTGTGGCGGAGACCGAGGAAAAAACGGACCATTCCTACTTATCCGGAAATGAGGACCCTTGAAAAAATCGGGGGAATTTACATACAGCCTTAAAATATGAATAATTATATTGTTTCGTGCTACTACCCTCAACGAATATTTGAAAATTCCAACATCCTCTGTCCAGACATCAGACGTCCAAAAGTGGATAGTGTTTATCAATTTGGCTCCCAAAGCAGGTCATCCTGCCTAGTTAGCTTGGAAGGCATCTAGGCCACGGGTTCGATTCCCGCCCGGGGCGGATTTTATCCTGAAGGAATAATGTTCGTTCTCTCAACAGTTGGTTTTCTCCTATCCTGTCTTCTTTATTTCGCTTTCGGGACGATAAGGTCTCAGCAGTTACAGTTCCCTCTATCAAACCTCTTCTTCTTCTTCTTCTTCTTCTTCTTCTTCTTCTTCTTCTTCTTCTTCTTCTT
>NW_007420817.1:0-534 GCF_000475195.1 Diaphorina citri
TTAAACTTTTCCATTTTTTTTTTTAATTTTTAAATTAAAAAATAATAATAATAAATAAAACAAGCAAGTAAAATCAATTTTGATTTTTGAAACGTTCTGATGGTTCACCAAATTCACCAAACATGAAGACTTGAACCAATTCAATAGTCTTGCCAAATCCGCCAAATATTTAGCGTATCTTCTTCATCGTGTTAACCTTATTTGATCTTGAAAATATTGGACAACCTCGCACACCTGATCAGAATTTTAAATAACCACTTTGACTAAGGCCAGCCACTCACCATCAGGTCGACCTGACCAGGTGTCAGGTCTACCTGATGGTGTGTGTCCTCATAAGGTATCAGGTGGACCTGACAGACGGACCTTCTCAGCCGTATCTGTCAGATTTACATAGTAGTGTGCTCTCATCAGGTGTCAGGTGTACCTGTCAGGTCTACCCACTGATAGTGAGTAGCTGGGCTAAGGAACCTATCTATCGATAAGCATAGGTATCTATAAAATCTTCTATATTCAATATTCAATCCAATTTATCTA
>NW_007420818.1:0-534 GCF_000475195.1 Diaphorina citri
CAGGAACACTGCGGAATGACGTAGACAGTATAAAGTATTTATATGCAACACACGCTCAGAAGAATCGGAATATTGTCTCAAGCAGACAAATATGTCGTGAGCAATCACTGATGAACGTTCACTAAACTTGATAATCTTGATACAGATCATTGTGTCTTGCACATTGCATACACGATTTACTTTACAGGCACTCATAGAAATTTGTTCCTCAAGATTGAAATAATTTAGCATAAAATTGAAATTCTGATCAAGATATTTTCACTTCCAATGATTATTGAGTGATGACCAGAGACACAATGGAAAAGACGTCATTCATTCCTTATAATATAGGATAAGGAAAGTAAACAGAAGCCATGTGGTTCAACGACATGAAGAAATAAAAATAATGTGTATAGTGTTAAATTTTACGAAAGAAAAGTTCCCTGCCATTTATTTCCCCACGTACATACTACATACCTCTCTCTGCTTCTGTACAAAATAGCTGAGTAAAGGGCAAAAAAAGCATAGACGAACTTTTCTTAAATGTTCATTAAG
>NW_007420819.1:0-533 GCF_000475195.1 Diaphorina citri
GTGAGAGGCCGTAAAAGCTTGAGGGTTGGGTCTGTCAGACTGTTTCAGATATTAGGTACGGTCTGAAGCTTTTTACGCAACACACGTTTCGATGGTTCGACACGGTGGTCTGTCAAGTCTGAGCGTGAGTGGCTGACATATCCAATCAATGTCGATTGAAAAGTGAAACAATGTCGATTGAAAGCATCTTATGTTTTAAGCTCCAGAACTTTATGACCTAAAAAATATAGTCCATCCATTTCTCGTTCTATTAATCTTTCATTAAGTTTTCGGGTAACTAACATTTTTCGGCAGGGTTCACACTTATTTTGGATATGTCAGAGGATAATGTTGAAGGACATTGTTTCCTGTATATGGACGTGGTACGACAGTTTCCCAATAAGTCCACCTTTGAGAAAGATTGCCATACAATATTTATCGTCTGACATTTCCAACATAAAAGAGGACTCTGCTTCAGATATTTCCATTAGATGAAGATGAGACATAGGGGGTATTGGTATAAGTAGGTCCATCGGCTTTAATAAACGCCCTAT
>NW_007420820.1:0-365 GCF_000475195.1 Diaphorina citri
GGAACAGAGTTTGAGGCCAGCAAAACTTTTCCTACGTTTAATATTTTGCTCTCGCTTTTAGTTTTCAGTTTTCGTTTCCTCGAGACAAGACTCAGGGACGATATTCGTTTTCAGGGGCGAAGCCAAGGGAGCGCGAAGCGCGACCTCATGCACATCCCGCGGAGCCCCGGGAGCGCGCAGCGCGACCGTAAACAAGGGAGCGCGAAGCGCGACCTCATGCACATCCCGCGGAGCCCCCGGGAGCGCGCAGCGCGACCGTAAACAAGGGAGCGCGAAGCGCGACCCCATGCACAACTCCGCGAAGCCCCGGGAGCGCGCAGCGCGATTGTATACGCAACTCCGCGTAGCGAACACGCGAAGCCCCC
>NW_007420821.1:0-533 GCF_000475195.1 Diaphorina citri
TCTGTTAAGCAGTGTCGTGTCGTGTAACGCAGAATAACAATGGTAACTTCATCTCTTGTCAACAGAGGGAATAAAGTCCCATCATAATTTGGTTCGTTATTTTTCTTCCTTCCACAAGAGTTTCAATTTTCAATTCCGTTGTCAGTAGCATTTTTTCAGCTGCTGAGTAGCATTTTCGTCGTCAGTATAAAAGTTACGTTCTAACAAGAACCTGAGTTTCGTACGTTTTTTTCCTCGCTAAAAAAATCTCGTACCTAAGTTTTTTTTTTATTCCGAGAATTGTTTGACTGTTTGTTATTGTAAGTTACATATTACTAAATATTGTTTTATTTTAATGCATGTTTTTTTCTTCTTATTTTTTTTTCTTCGAATAAGGCGTTTTAACATGTTAATGCATGTGATATAGGTCTAAGCATTGGAGGTACAGGAAAAAGGATTAATTGGGTGTAGAGTTATTTTTTTTGTCATTAAAACTCTGTATAAATACCTAGATATTTGTAAAAAAAACAAGCAAATTTCCAGACCTTCTGCAT
>NW_007420822.1:0-2635 GCF_000475195.1 Diaphorina citri
AATGATATTGCACACACAACTGAAGTCCATTTTAGGAATTTCATAAAGTTGACAATGTTTAGTTACCTTGGAAAAAAAATTCTCACAACAAAATTAAAAAAAGGGGGAGGGGGAAGGTGATGATATTAGCATTGTAAAACAGTCATCATTGGAGGACAATATTAAAACGAGTGGAACAAAAAAGGATAGGAAAAAACTTTGTACAAAAAGTCAAAAGAAAAAAAAATGTTCCAAGAGAGGGTAAACAAAAATTTAAAGAAGGAATCATAAGGATAATGGGAGAGATCCAGAGCATGAGGTACACACAAAAACAAGACACAATCAGTACATCAATCTCATAAATGTTCATATAAAACTCAACAGGAGTTCTGTGAGGTGTAATATGATAGGGGTCAGTGTTTGTATATTTCCTGAACAGCATACACACGCAAGATGAAGCATCACCTTATAAGCCGTTTAGCTTAACATCGGCAGCAAAGTTTTCATCCATATTTGTTGGATCCTGTGGACAGAAAAGACAGGACAGATATGGTTAGTACACAGATAGTGTGTTCAAACGGGGTTGAAATATCAAACTAATTTCTCCATAAAACAATATTTTCTGGAACTAAGAGGGGTGGGTGCTTTGACTATTGATACACAGTACACTAGATCTCTTTGAATGCTATACAAGAATGGCTAATGAGATATTATGCCTCAGCCCCACCAAGTTCTGTATGCTTATTGAGTAATGGAAGCTACAAAAACAAAGGAAAATATTACCAACCTCTTCTGGTGTGTTCTGTGTATATTCTGTTCTTGCAGCTGAGAACATTGTGGAAACCAGTGCCTTCTGTTCCTTGAATAGCGTCCAAGCAGCTTCATCATCTTTCTTCTCTCGGGCATCATAGAACAGTTGATACTTCTTCTCAATTTCAGCTTTCAGGGATTCTCCAACCCATGGCTTTGACAATTCCTCGGCCTATATACATGTTAGCAAATGTTATGGAGGGGCAGCAGGGGGGAAAGAAATGTGACAACAGATAAATGTAGATATGATGTTGAAATATGGTGTGTGTGACCCATTCAAATGAATTACTTACACTTTCACAGGAAAGGATAAGAAGAGGAAATTTTGGGTTTAGGATTCAACAGCTAGCAATCTTTTTCAGGAAGAATATTAGGTACTGAATGAAGTAGAAGTCTACCCACTTGTGCATAAATTTCTAATTCCAATGCTTCAGAAGGTAAAAATACCAAATTAATTTTTTTCTGGTCAAATGCTAAGCTGATGGAACAACACTGAGGATGGCATAACTGAAATGCATTTCATACATCACAAACATGCCTCCTAAAAGATTAGTGTATTCTACAGCCTTGTAACTCAAAACAAAGATGTTTCACTTACCTTTGACGTGCTTTGTCCTTAATTCTACATTTAAATTTGTCACTACAGCTTCCTGTTCTTTGAATTCTTTCTTTGCCTCTTCATCTGAGGGTGCCGCTTTGCTTTTGGCAAATAATTCATATTTCTTTTTGATTTCGGCCTCCAGTTCTGGTGTGACCCATGGTTTTTGATTTCACCATTCTAAAAAAAAAAAAAAAAAAAAAAAAAAACATCGAGAACATCCTAATTTCATGCTAAAATTTGATAGATAAACCTATCCCCCGTAAAACATATTTCAGACAGAACAATCTCCGTGGCCGAGTTGAGGTATCACCACTAGGCTTGCACACAGGAAATCCCGGTTTTGATTCCGGCAGTTTTGTTTTGTTTTTTTTTTTTTTTTTTGCTATGTGCTTGGAGTTTGTGAATGCATGGAAATACTTGCAAGCAAATTAAGGTAAACAAATGAATACTAATCTGCATATGTGCTCAGTTGGAGTTTTGATTGAATGATGCACAGAAGAAAATTAGGCCTCGAATGATGAAAAGAAATACCTGCCAGTACGTGGTGGAAATATGGAGATCTCTATAATGAGGACT
The DNA here is from genome assembly GCF_000475195.1 of Diaphorina citri. Lineage (NCBI taxonomy): Eukaryota > Metazoa > Arthropoda > Insecta > Hemiptera > Psyllidae > Diaphorina > Diaphorina citri. Next base: position 1,967 of record NW_007420822.1, read on the forward strand.
ATTAGAGACAATCATGAAAACTGAGCATCGAGCAATTTCTGACATCTTCGTTTATGTCCAATCGCTTGAATTCGCGAAGATGGAGAACGATTCTAGCTCTTTCCTTCAAATCGTGAGAATCAGACTGGCGTCGCACAATGTGCCAAACCAGTCTCGGAAGTCTATTAATAGCACTCCAGGTATATCTGAAAAATAAAATTAGGTTACTTTCTCTCGACTTAGATGTTTCAATGCCTACGAAAACCTTTTTGAATACAATAACAAGCTTGAAAGTCACAGATGAGGTCAAATAACAAACTTGAAAGTCACAGAAATGAGGACTGTAATTAAGAACAAGCATTTGAACTTACATCACTTTCTCTGACATTTCTTGGTTGGAATCCCCGCTTGAATCCGACTGGACGACCCGGCACAACATTCTTGTTTTGTCAACACTCGTCCACCTCCTTCCTCTGCCTCCGCACATGGTGGCAGTGACCCCAGGTCTTCGGAGGTCTTACCGGAGGTATGGAGGGTACTGCGGTGACCCCCTTCTGAAACTCCAAAGGGAGGTGGTGTCTCCTCATGGGTGGATTCCCTCATGAGAGACGTGGAGGTACAGGGGGAGAGGGAGTGGAGGTGGGTAACCCTCTGCTGGAGCCGCCGGGCCGTGCGGTGGTACCATAGGGG
>NW_007420822.1:3922-10501 GCF_000475195.1 Diaphorina citri
GAAGAGTGTAATACAGAATGAGACGGTCAAAATAAGTTTCATAGCACAATTTCTACCTAAAGAAAGACCAACTCAGATTTCTGACTTGGGTATTCAAATGAATAGCTGATCCTTAGATTTAGCTAATCGTTACTATGTACTTCTTACAGACCGTCAACAGAATTAGACCTGCTATGATCAAATTTCCGAGAACATTATTTTCAATAATAAGTGACGTATTAAGTCAACTGTGTGTACCAAATCATTCAAAATGCACTAACCATTTTTAGAAATTCACTTACGACTTACCATGATATCAAACTAGATACAAAAAATCATTAAAAACCTGAACTCAAGTTTTTCCATTCAAGAGTTCATTTCATTTACCTGCTCCAACGCTGTGCCTCTATGATCAACAACGTGTCCGCATGTGTAGTATCCATGTCGTTTCAACTGGATCTCTCACTTAACTGGAGTGTTACTAGTGACCGTCATTCGCGAGTCGTCATTTCTAGCATGGGATGTACCGATGGAGTCGTTCGGATTTAACAGGAGTTACTGCTATTGAAGTATGTGATTAATGGGTATGGATAGTGTTATTAGATGGCGATGGAGATTTGTGTTAAGCGTATTGAGGAGTTTGGGTATTGGATGGTCTTGTGCTTATTACTAGATGGGGTATTGCTGTGTTAGATGTCTATGTTCTACATTACTATTGTCTTCAGTGTTACTATGTGACCATTGGTCATGATGGTTTCCAGTGTGCTATCCATGTCTAACTTCTGTTTTCATTAGAGACACGTGGTTTAGTAGTAGTATGCGATGGAGCTTTGCCTCAAACTCTGCTTCCATTTTACGAAATCCGAGTTTTCCAGAGAGAGTGTGAATCATCATCCTCGCAGCCAATTTTCAATTAATTTGATAAAATAACAAATACCCCCTCAAAGGTCTCTCTCTCTCTCTCTCTTTTCCTTCAAAAATGACTTCCCTTTAACTATGAAAATGTTAATACAAATTTTTCAGACATCTTGCTCATAGCAATTAAATTAGCCAACCACCTAACATTGATGAAAACAAAATATTATTCGCGACGATAAACCTTCAGTCTCAAAGTGCAGACGCCAAGTACCTAAACATAGGTGAACAGCTAAAGAACGCCAAAACGCTATAATGTTTCAATACTCATTTAGAAGTAGAAAATAGTCAGCGTAGACCAAGTGCTGATGTGCTAGATTCAAATAATATTAAGTAGGAATCTTCATCAACATACACGATAACATTAGACGAGTCGAGTCAGTCATCCTGTTTATTACTAGAAACTTCATTGCACGTTCCATTTCTTAATATCAATCGGTTTCAAGCCAAATTCTCAATATTTCATTAGGAACAAGTGTCAGAGAGATATTCCTTGTTTACTGAAGTCATCAATTAATATCAGTAGAGACTGATTGTTTAGATCGATATGGGAATCCATGGTTAGCATTATAGATCATTACAGATTCTCAATTTTATCAGAAACTAGTGTCAGATTATATTGCGCTTGCTTACTTTATTTACCAATTAGCGCACTTATGTCGTTTCTCGGTAATGGTATATCCATGGTTAGGCATTTAGACATGTGACAAGTGTCTTCCTAGATTACAAGAGTTCATAGCCGTAGCACCTCATATCATATTCAATGTTAGAACTCTTGTCATCATTACATAGTTGACATCTTGAGATACTTCGCCTTGGCCAATTCATTTACAAGTTTCATTCCACATAGATGGGTTTTCACTTGGTCCATTACTTCTCTGAGACTTGGACGTCTGAGTGTACACTTATATCACCTGGAACTGATATTTTGCAACGTTTCTATTGTGTGTTCATCTCTGCGAGTGGTCTCATTACTTTCATATAGATTCTCCGTGTTGTGTGTTCATTTGAAGTGTCCTTGTTACCTTCTACATTTGTACTGCTTGACTAGCAATACTGCGTATGTTATTGGGGTTGGGAACTTTGTTTCTGTGTTCTTATCTGGATTCATTGGATTCGGATGAGATAGTTTCACTTGCCATTGCTTTTCTCCAAGCTTTGTTCCATAAGCGCACCTGTCAAAATGAAAACCTTTGAGTTAGTTATGTGACAATAAAAACCACCAAAAAGCGAAGAGAGAAGAAAGATAGGATACGAAAAAAGCTATGCGTTCCGGGAATGAAACTTATCCCGTTCAAGATAAAATACGCCTAGGGCGGGAATCGAACCCGCGACTTAGCGCTTAAGGCAGACGCGCTACCCTCGAAACTAACTAGGCTGGTGGTAAGAAAACTAAACTTACCAAGACCACGGAATTTCTTGATTTTAATATACGAATCATCTGGCTGATCTTCACCGCTTTCCACTCCATTACTCCCCAGGCCAATTATTGGCTTTCTTTTCTTCTTATTCTTGCCACCCCGTTTGACACCTCCAATTTTTGGTTCTCCTCGCTCCATCTTCTCTTCACTGGTTTTGAATGGTTTGGCGTTCTTTTCGTAGCGCTCACCACGGTTAGTCATTTCAACCTTGGCTTGCTCTTTCGCCTCGATGGTTTTTAGCGTCGGGAATCGGCTGTGGACAGAGAGAAAGGAATGAGGTGTGGATTAGTCAACAACAGGTGCCGTACCCCAGAAAATACGTTCAATAATTTCAGCAACAGTAAACTTGCAAAGTATTTGGCTACAGATAGGGAGAAGGGACAAAATCTCATCATTATCACATTCAATAGCGCGAAATCGCGGGTTCAAACCTCGGGGCGAACTTTATCGTACGCAAATGGGAGTTCGTTCTCGGACCGACTGATTTTCTCCTATCATATCCTCCTCTCTTTGATTTTGATAACACCTCTGTTATAGTTACCTCTATCAAACCTCTTCAGAAAAAAATGTTCCATCCTTATGCGAAAAAAATGCTTTCTCTTAGATACTGTTTTCCCTCTTTTCGATTTCCATAAGACCTCCATTATTACTCTTGGAGGAAAAAAAAACGAATTTCAAGACGAATAAGGCAATAAGGTAAGGTGTTATTAATCCTAACAATCCCTACCCTTAGTCTTTAGTACTTCAAAAGGATTCCCTTTTTAAACAAAAGAAAAAAAAATGTCCATCCCAACTCACTTCTTCCGATCCTGAATCCACTTGTCCACCTCGGCATTGTTGATCTCCTTGAAGAGTCCTGTCCGGTGCTGGAATCGAACATGTACCTCTAGGATGCCAGGATGAGCGGACAGGGTGCACCCATCAATGCCACACGTCACATGCTGCCCCAGGTGAGTGTCCAACTGCTCCTGGGTGGGAAAGCCACGACAGCAGGTTTCACAACTGAAAGCATCCGCATCCTGTTTTGGGAATAGAACGGGCAGAAATGTTTTATTAGAACGAATATTGGAGAAAATTGATAAAGGCTAAGGAAATTAACAAGTTGGTTATTTGCCTACAAAAGATTATGCTTGCGAGGAAGACCATTTTTTAAAGGAATACACAGAGTGACGGACGTAAAGAGAAATAACTGATAGTTGTGTAAGGGAGAACAGTTTTGGCAATGTTTTTGACAGGAATGGATAGTACCAATTTGAAGAAAAATAATCAATGGTACTTAAAGGAGTTAAAAAAGTAACAGGTAATTGTTCTGTGATGCTTCAGGCACCATTAAAAGAAAGAAAATTAAGTGAGCTTTAGATTGTTTTTCTCCAATTACTGCTCACTTTAAAAGGAATTTCTGATTTTGCAATGAAATTGAAAAAAAGATAAGATTGCTAGCCAATCATGCAAAGGATAAAACATCAGACTGTCATGGGAATATAGGATGAATATTACTCAAGGAGGTAAATATTCTAGGACAACTGTATAGCTAGATTACTACTAGGAAAATTATATGAGCCCATTTTTAGAATCAAAAAGTAAGCTTTCCAAATTTAAATCTTCCCAAGCTTCTGGGAATGACATGACCACTTATTCTGTAAACCAGTTTGTCACTTGTGTGACAGATTCTTTAATGCTTTTCGTTTTAGTGGTGGTATTCAACTCATTTCGTTTCAAAAAAATAAATTGTAAATTAATCAAAAAAAGATTTAAATTTCTCAGAAGAGGCTTTAAAAATTAAAAGTGAAATAAAAATAACAATTTGAAACAAAACAAACAAGGACAACTCAACTAATTTTTTGATAGGTTCAAAAAGAAAAGAATTATAAAACAATGTGCAAACCTTTTTGTTTCTGGTTCCGATTGAGTGAACAACTTGGTAAAAAATCAATTTTACTGAAGTTTATTTTGTTTGGTATTTTACTAACTTTTACCCTCTTTCCAATTAATTAAAATTGGGGGTAAGTAGAGGAGTGACAGTGTTGCAAACTGCCAAGTTTTCACCTCCTTAGAGAAAAGCGCAATAAGGTGTTTTCCATCCTTGTCATTAAATCCATGGTGAACCTCTCTCTCTAACAGCAAGAGAGCTGCCTCTTCTGTTGTCTCTTTTCAATGATAACTTTGTTTTACATTTATGGCTGCTTTCAAACAAGAAAAGGGATAACAAAATGTACAGATTAGTAGCATTTGAACATATCCACTAGGTTATAAGATTAAACTCTGGAACATCACATTCCCCAAACCAATAGAACCAAGCATGGCTGTGATTAGGCCGCAATCACAATTAATTTGTCTTGAAAGTTTGCCCTTGGACATTTCAGTGATTTTAATGAAAATCGAGAAATTCTCGTCTGTCAAAAGGAAAAATCAAAACCTATATCATACATCCAAAAACAATTGTAAAAGTAATAAAGATATTTGTACCCCACTGTTGCAAGATCATGTTTGTAGAGTATAAAACATTGCCTAGATTCGTTTGGGATCAATTAAAATATGTCAAAGTTTAGCACATTTAACATTAGCTTGGAGCAAAAGTTGGTCCTTTATAAAGGGCTATTCTTAATAGGCCTATTTCAATTACAGAAATAAACTCAAATTAAATAATCTCAACATGAATTAACAACATGTTTTTAATTTCAATTAATGTAATAAAGAAAGATATCACTTTCTTTGGAACTTAAATATTGTAATTTTGCAAAATAATAATCTTATAATAGATAAAATAATAAATGTGCAAAAAAACTGAGTAGGCAATATGTCTTACGAACATATTTACATTTCTTTCATTGACACAAATTACAAATTCCACTTTTTCCAACAATCATTTGAAAACACAAAAAACTAAACTGACATTTGAAGGTGTCAGTAAAACGTAGAATATAGAAAAATCTTCAGAGCATTATTTTATAAATACATTATTTGTGATCCAAGAAAAAAGAGTAAGTTAGCTCATGATAAAAAATAAGTGGCATTGGAAAATATGATATCAAAATTTAGAAGAAATTACGTAAAATATTGACTTAACAACAAAGTAGGTAATTATGTAACCAATTTAGGTTATTCAGAGATGTATGAATGTTTTTCTTTTTTGTCCTCTTGCAAAGAAATTTTCTTTTAAACGATTTTTTACTTCAAGATAATTCAACAATACATTTGATTTGTTGGGCTGTAGTATTCTGTACTCCTTTACCTCTACGAGTATGTATAGGGACTTTCAAAATACACAGACTTCATCATGGTTTCTAGTAAAATAAAAATGATATTGCACACACAACTGAAGTCCATTTTAGGAATTTCATAAAGTTGACAATGTTTAGTTACCTTGGAAAAAAATTCTCACAACAAAATTAAAAAAAGGGGGAGGGGGAAGGTGATGATATTAGCATTGTAAAACAGTCATCATTGGAGGACAATATTAAAACGAGTGGAACAAAAAAGGATAGGAAAAAACTTTGTACAAAAAGTCAAAAGAAAAAAAAATGTTCCAAGAGAGGGTAAACAAAAATTTAAAGAAGGAATCATAAGGATAATGGGAGAGATCCAGAGCATGAGGTACACACAAAAACAAGACACAATCAGTACATCAATCTCATAAATGTTCATATAAAACTCAACAGGAGTTCTGTGAGGTGTAATATGATAGGGGTCAGTGTTTGTATATTTCCTGAACAGCATACACACGCAAGATGAAGCATCACCTTATAAGCCGTTTAGCTTAACATCGGCAGCAAAGTTTTCATCCATATTTGTTGGATCCTGTGGACAGAAAAGACAGGACAGATATGGTTAGTACACAGATAGTGTGTTCAAACGGGGTTGAAATATCAAACTAATTTCTCCATAAAACAATATTTTCTGGAACTAAGAGGGGTGGGTGCTTTGACTATTGATACACAGTACACTAGATCTCTTTGAATGCTATACAAGAATGGCTAATGAGATATTATGCCTCAGCCCCACCAAGTTCTGTATGCTTATTGAGTAATGGAAGCTACAAAAACAAAGGAAAATATTACCAACCTCTTCTGGTGTGTTCTGTGTATATTCTGTTCTTGCAGCTGAGAACATTGTGGAAACCAGTGCCTTCTGTTCCTTGAATAGCGTCCAAGCAGCTTCATCATCTTTCTTCTCTCGGGCATCATAGAACAGTTGATACTTCTTCTCAATTTCAGCTTTCAGGGATTCTCCAACCCATGGCTTTGACAATTCCTCGGCCTATATA
>NW_007420823.1:0-533 GCF_000475195.1 Diaphorina citri
TCGGAACGGCTGGCTTTCTCCTATCCTGTCTTCCTTCTCTCTTCGAATTCGGGACGATAAGACCATAGCAGTTACAGTTCCCTCTGTCAAACCTCTTAAAAAAAAAAAAAATCAAAATAATTCTGCTTTTCCATTGGCTATTACACTTGTAAGATACTTTTCCATACTTTGGTGACATGAGGCACTGCACTGGTCCAATGGAAGCTGAACATTATAGGCCTTCGAGGGTAGGGAAATCGGGAATGCGCCAAATTTTATATCCATTGGTTTAGTACAGGAGCTACCACGCCACCTGGTGGTTTAACTAATGCCCGTAAGAGGGGAAATGAGCCTCAGATGATGGCTATACGTACATACCTAAGTCATGTAAAAAATAAACGAAAAGACTCAAGTGACTCAACCTATGTAGGTTAAACCTATAGGAAACCCCAATATTAGCTCTAATAATATCATTCGCATGTAATATGCAACACAACTTGCAGCTTGCACAGGAGGAAATGATCTATTATTACTTGACTATAATATATTTATGT
>NW_007420824.1:0-533 GCF_000475195.1 Diaphorina citri
TGTTTCCGCCCGGGATCGAACCGGGGACCTTCTGCGTGTTAGGCAGACGTGATAACCGCTACACCACGGAAACTTGATGTTGAGATGAGTAGAGAATAGTGTATACCTCTTTTAAATTGACAAGACAGAGAGAGATTGGTTGTAAAGAAGTTTTTTTTTGTTTATAATATCGAACTTGTTTAAAACTTAGTGAAGGGAGTAGGTACAAGTACATATATGTAGGTATATCATTATGTAAACAAGATGATGACATTTACACGCCATTCAACTTGTGCAAGCTAGTGGCGATAGAACATCGAATGTACCAGCTCCCACTGAATTGCCATTCAACTTGTGCAAGCTAGTGGCGCTAGAACATCAAATGCACCAGCTCCCACTGAATCACTAAAGTTAAGCAACGTTGCGCGTGGTTGGTATTCGGATGGGCGACCTTGGGGGGAAATCTCGTGCTTCTAGATTTTCCCGGCCTCAGTCAGATTGGGTGAGGTTAATGTGAGGAGGTGGATAGCTTGCCCCATGCCCCACTCTCTAAC
>NW_007420825.1:0-533 GCF_000475195.1 Diaphorina citri
GAAGCGAATACAATAGTCCGTCCCTTATACCTTTTTATTACTATTGTAATAATAAAGGAAGGACGGACTAAAAAGAGACGAAAAAAAGTGAAACAAAATTAAATAAATGTACACCCCATTCGGACTGCACAGTGCTTTGAACTTCTTTAGAGCATTGTTCCTACAAACAGTACAAAACGATATATATGAGTAGATTTCATAGTTCAAAATACCACTTGGCCAAATCAATACCAAGTTTTTTTCCCAAGATCTCTGAGGTTGATCTTTAATTATTTATCATTGGTTTATGCGAGTTTGATTTCTTATGTTCCCAGCACGTTCGACATTTATTGATCATGTTTGTTATGTCATTTGTCATGTCAGGCCAATATACCACTTCTTTTGCACGTCGAAGACTCACATCCAATCCAAAGTGACCAATATTAATTTTATTTAACAGGTCAGATCTCAATGTCCTAGGAATAATTATCTGATCCTTCTTGAACAAGATATTGGACGCAACATAAATCTCAATGTGCTGTCGTATCTTACAC
>NW_007420826.1:0-533 GCF_000475195.1 Diaphorina citri
AAAAAAAAAAAAAAAAAATCTGTTGTGACGCAGTGGGAATAGGGTGGAAAATCTTGAAAAAGTAGACTGGAAATTTGGGAAAAAATGGACTGGAAAACCGAGAAAAGTCAGGGAATTTTATTTTTCCATTTTGGTAGACACCCTGCGAAAGAATTTTTTTTATACCTCGAGATATGTAGGTATTTGGATTTTCACATTTCTAGGTTTACTGCTGAGGCCATGTTGTACTGTAAGTGTGTTTGTGTGGAATGTGCTTTCCAGGGGTTTCTGAAGTAGAAAATCGAGGGATACTCAGACGAAACTCGACCAAACAGTACGTGTTTTAAGGACAACCAATAAATAATCGATTTTTGGTACCTACATTCAGTTGACCAATGGTATAGCTCTGGTTGTTGAGGTAATCGTGTTTAAAATATAGGCCGAGCTGCGGCTCTTTGAATCTTGACGTTCGCGCGCCTTCCGGCACGCTTGACTTGATATGAAATGCTTAATGGAATTTATCAAAACATCTTCTTCCTCTTCTCTTTCTTTCC
>NW_007420827.1:0-533 GCF_000475195.1 Diaphorina citri
GGAAATTCAACTAGGAGGGTACATTTGGAAGGGAAGAGAGGGAAATTCAACTAGGAGGGTACATTTGGAAGGGAAGAGTGGGAAATTCAACTAGGAGGGTACATTTGGGAGGGAAGAGTGGGAAATTCAACTAGGAGGGTACATTTGGGAGGGAAGAGAGGGAAATTCAACTAGGAGGGTACATTTGGGAGGGAAGAGAGGGAAATTCAACTTGGAGGGTACATTTGGGAGAGAAGAGAGGGAAATTCAACTAGGAGGGTACATTTGGGAGGGAAGAGCGGGAAATTCAACTAGGAGGGTACATTTGGGAGGGAAGAGTGGGAAATTCAACTAGGAGGGTACATTTGGGAGGGAAGAGTGGGAAATTCAACTAGGAGGGTACATTTGGAAGGGAAGAGAGGGAAATTCAACTTGGAGGGTACATTTGGGAGAGAAGAGAGGGAAATTCAACTAGGAGGGTACATTTGGGAGAGAAGAGAGGGAAATTCAACTAGGAGGGTACATTTGGGAGAGAAGAGTGGGAAATTCAACTA
>NW_007420828.1:0-533 GCF_000475195.1 Diaphorina citri
TGACGTCACGGCATACGCTCCCGTAGGCGATGACGTCATAATTCATGACTCCCGCTTCGTTTGTTTGTGCGCAAGCGTCTCTGCGCATTTTGACGTGAAATCTGACGTCACAGCTATTTGAAATTTTTCATTAGAACAGCAATTAAAAATTGAATTTTCGACCTTTTAAAGTTAGGTAGATAGTTTTTCGAAGTTTTGACCTCAGATTCGGATTTTTCACAACTTTTTACGTAGGAATCGACATTTAATTAATAATATTTTCCCAATTGCAACTCCTCCATTGTCCTCACGAGGCTGAGTACACCCCGAACTCCAAGCACAGAGCCGAGAAAACTTCGACCGTGCCGGGAATCAAATCCGGGACCTTCTGCGTGCAAGCCTAGTGAGATACCCACTTGGCGATGGACTTCACGTAGGTTGTTAGGAATTTTAATTATTTTAAACTTACTTACTTAAAAAATGTCACAAATGTCGTTCTTCGAACTAGTCTGAGGCTTAACAACCTAAACCTGTGTCATAAGGCCCTTGTCTTG
>NW_007420829.1:0-533 GCF_000475195.1 Diaphorina citri
AGAGAGAGAGAGAGAGAGAGAGAGAGAGAGAGAGAGAAGATATTGACAAGAGATTAAGCTTTGAATAGGAGATCAAGGAGGGGGGAGATTGAAAGAGGGAGATGCCGACCCCAAATGAAATTGGGACAAAGGCAAAGTGAAAGAAGAAGACGCAGAAGAAGAAGAATTCTTAGACCACTAGCAGACGCCTGGTACGAGTATAAGGGTTCAGAGCTTCCTCTTTTTCCACTCACTGTCCTATTTGAACCACTCACTTAGTCCTATTTGAAAATTTTGGACATGACCACAAAGCTCATAAAATTAACCTAAAAATCAATATCATATGTCAGGTAAAATCACTAGATGATAGGAACTGACGGGCTAAGCTAGCAGGTTCATATCCAACGGTTCGAGCCCGTTAGACAACGTACTGGTTAAAAAAAAAAATAAAAAAATAAAAAAAATCCTCTTTTAAAGACCTGTGGCGCTCACAACAACACTCAACACAAATATAATCTTACATAGAAAACGCAGGTTCTCGTTTCTCCACAATT
>NW_007420830.1:0-533 GCF_000475195.1 Diaphorina citri
CGTTGCGCATGCGCAGTTGCGTTGAATCCAGGTGCGTAGATTGCGTTTGACGCGGACGCGTTTATTGAATACTGTGGAAAAAGATGGTTTGGGAGGGATTTGAGACTTTTTTTGTAGGCTTTATAGAAGGAACTGCAACTACAGAGGTGCTATCGTCCCAGAACGAACCTTGTCTATTTTGGAAAAAGTTCCCACTAGGCGGGAATCGAACCTGCAACCTACCGTTTAGAAACTCTAACTAGGCTGGCTAGAGATTCTTTAAAAGGAATACTCATTAACTTTGGAAACCCAACCTGCGCCAAGGGTATTTAAATTTTCAAGATCTTGATTGTTCTAGGCTAGGGACCAAGCGTTTTTCCTGTCACATTCACTCACTACAAGAAAGGGTTAACCAGACATAATTATTCCAACGTTATTCCATTAAAAAGCGTGAATCATTCGGAGATGTTTTTTTGAAAGCGGCAAAAAATCTGCGCTTAATCCATTATTATAATTTTTTCTTGAAAATTTTTGTGCAAAGTCTTTCTACTTTT
>NW_007420831.1:0-533 GCF_000475195.1 Diaphorina citri
ACACCTTCCTTCATAATATACGGAAAATAACTCGTAAAATTGAATTTATTTTCGTGAGTAAACTTTCAACATCTGAACATAGGAAAAAGCCCAGGCAACGAATAAAAATGGCAAAAACTTTGGATTTTTTCTCTCTCCTTCCCTTTGATCATTCTTTTCCTCTTCCCTGCCCTTGGTCTTCCTTTTCTTCCTACTTCTCTTTTCCCTCTTGCTCTTTCTTCTTGTGGGTTTCCTTTGAATGTACAGGTGATGAAAAAAATCCTAAATCCTAAAAGTATGAAAACGAATACGGAGGAGGAAAAGGAGAGAAGGGAAGGGGACTCAGATTAGCCTAATCGAATTAAAGCTGATAATGGTGGAGGCAGAAAGTTTTTCGTACTCTTATACCGAAGTATACTAAAAAGCAAACGTCTACCCTCTGTTTTAAGCCGTTGGAATTTTAACCAGGTGTTGAGACCACTGGGTAATGTTTAGTGTGAGAAGAGAATTCAAAAGTAGCAAAATAAAAGGGAAAGTACAACGAGGAGGAGGAG
>NW_007420832.1:0-533 GCF_000475195.1 Diaphorina citri
TAAGGTCCAGCAGAAAAGGAAAAAGTAATAGATCCGTTCCGCAGGCCAAAATTTTCCATAAAAAATGTTTTTTATTCTGTAGGATCATTAGTTTTTCTCTTCTGTATATCCCTAGATCAGTCAGATGGTTTTCTGTATACCAACAACGAGCAACATTGCTTAACTTTAGTGGTCCATCGGTGTCAACTGGTACCTACATACGTTACATTAATCAAAATACCATAGTAGGAGTGTGGACAAGAAACAGAAAGCAGAACCCAGAAACGTATGTACAAAAAGCGCCGTGCAATTACATAAGAATATTCGGATACTTTGTGCAAGACAAGCGCCGTGTAATGGCATAAGAACATTTGGATACTTTGTGCAAGACAATAATGAGAAGAATGAAGTATTTTATTATTGAGGCGCAAGAAACGTATACCTACCTACTTCAGTTTCCAATGAAGTTTCACTATCTTTTGGTGAATCAATATAGGTACCTACAATCAAAATTATACGAAACCTTGTTTAATACTGCTGGTTTAAATTGACTT
>NW_007420833.1:0-533 GCF_000475195.1 Diaphorina citri
ATTCTACTGATTTTCAGGTCATCAGCGAAAATTTGAATTTGACTAGATATGACATTCTTAATGTCATCAAAGAAAATGATGAACAACAGGGGGCCCAAATTAGAACCCTGAGGGACCCCGGATGGAATACTATGTTCGGAGGAACCATGGTTTCCAACTTTAACCCTGAAGTGACGATTTCTTAAATAACTATTGAAAAAATTTACATAAGAAGGTGAGAGACCAAATTTTGATAACTTCAATAATAATAAATTATGATCAACCAGATCAAATGCCTTGCTAAGGTCAAAATATGAAGTATCAACTTGTCTTCTACTCAGCACAGCGGGGGCAACATATTGTAGGAAAGACACCAAATTTGTCGTAGTAGAGCGTCCACTCAGAAAACCATGCTGATCAGAAGAAAGCTGAGGTTTAACATTAAAAATTACATGTTTCATAACAATTTTCTCGAATATTTTTGAAAAATTTGTAAGCAAAGAAATAGGCCTATAATTCTGAACACTATTGACATTATTGTTTTTAGGTACTGG
>NW_007420834.1:0-533 GCF_000475195.1 Diaphorina citri
TTCCGAGAACGAACATTATCCCATCAGGATAAAATTCGCCCCGGGCGGGAATCGAACCCGCGGCCTAGCGCTTACAAGTCAGACGCGCTACCAACTAAGCTAACTAGGCTGGCTATTTGAGGAACTTTATTAGGAAGTTAAAATTGGAGAGGGGCAGATAAAACCTTATTTCATCAAACCTGCTTGTCTAGTGTGCACCTCACAAGAGCTCGCTGTACTGGTTCAAATCCCAGTGAAAGCTTGAATTTTTGCAGAGAAAGTCCACAAAAGACGTCCTACTCTCTCATACAGATAACCATTGGAATTTCCCCCCTCAGAAATGAGTGGTTAGTCCTTCGTGGAATGGGCCTTTGGTCTCAATTGACAAACATTTTACTAACTAATTTCCTTCTACTTACACTAACTAATGAATGTCCCTACTTGTCTGTTGTCAGAATTTACCTTCTGAAGAAATTCTATCCCAAGTAGCAGACGAACCTCAGGAGTGCAAGAAGTACAGCAATGTGGATCCCCTGTTTAGTCTGGAACCTGAT
>NW_007420835.1:0-533 GCF_000475195.1 Diaphorina citri
AGGGTAGGTGTACGATTTTGGGGACGAACCTCCGCTCCGTTTATGATAAATTTTGCCCCGGGTAGGAATCGAACCCGCAAGTCCCGTAACCCACAACTCACTGGTTCCAAGACTTTCAAGGCTGGTGTTCTTACCCTTCACAAGCTATTCAGGCTAGGCCAACGAAGGTCCTTGAAAATTTTCTCAGTTATCCCGTTTTCCCCATTAATCCAGGTTTGACTCGATATTGAAAATATGTACATTAGTCTATGTAAGTAGGTACGTAGGTACCTATCTACCTATTGCTTTCATGTATAAGTGGCATAGATAATAATAGATAATATGTAAACGTAGATGGCAAGTGCCTACATTGTTATCAGTATCAGAAACCTCACATGTTGCTCTTCTCACATTGTTTTTTTCCGTCCATTGATGGTCGATCGACGAGGTGAAGAGGTGAATCTATGTTGTCGAGGCAGTGTATACGGTTTCAAGTCGACGCCGTCGATTGACGTCGACCATGTGTGGACACAGGTTTAGTAACTAGCGAGTTG
>NW_007420836.1:0-533 GCF_000475195.1 Diaphorina citri
TAATAATAAGAAGAAGAAGAAGAAGAAGAAGAAGAAGAAGAAGAAGAAGAAGAAGAAGAAGAAGAAGAAGAAGAAGAAACATTATAATCAACAATGGCAGCTTGTGAAATTGGAAATGAATATCTCTAATTTTGAATTATTCATTGAAACATGAAACCTGTCAAATTGAGATTATCAGACACTCTATCCTCTAGTTTCTAATTTTCTAACAAACTATAGGTACTAACTTGTACGAAGCGAGAAAAATAATATTTTTCTAATTTCTTTATCTCTCTCTCTCTCTCTCTCTCTCTCTCTCTCTCTCTCTCTCTCTCTCTCTCTCTAATCCAATACCTAGATATCTACCTAATCATGAGCAGAAAAACGTAAAGAGTGAGAGACTTCAATACCTATATTAGCTATTATTGACTTTGTGAATTCTCGCGGAATTTAGTGTTTATGGGCATGTCCACTATGTCAGAATATGCATTTTGTGCATTATTTGTAGTGAGCGGTAAAAAAAAAAAAAAAAAAAAAAAAAAAAAAAAAAAAAA
>NW_007420837.1:0-533 GCF_000475195.1 Diaphorina citri
TTAGGATACTATGTCCTGGTATTATTCACACATATCAATATATCAGTTGACATGAGTAGGGGAGAGTGGGGCAAAACGCTACAACATGGTTTAGGATACTATGTCCCGGTATTATTCACACATATCAATATATCAGTTGACATGAGTAGGGGAGAGTGGGGCAAAACGGTACAACATGGTTTAGGATACTATGTCCTGGTATTATTCACACATATCAATATATCAGTTGACACGAGTAGGGGAGAGTGGGGCAAAACGGTACAACATGGTTTAGGATACTATGTCCTGGTATTATTCACACATATCAATATATCAGTTGACATGAGTAGGGGAGAGTGGGGCAAAACGGTACAACATGGATTAGGATACTATGTCCTGGTATTATTCACACATATCAATATATCAGTTGACATGAGTAGGGGAGAGTGGGGCAAAACGGTACAACATGGTTTAGGTTAGGATACTATGTCCTGGTATTATTCACACATATCAATATATCAGTTGACATGAGTAGGGGAGAGTGGGGCAAAACG
>NW_007420838.1:0-533 GCF_000475195.1 Diaphorina citri
AAAAACAAGAAGAGACAGACAGAGGAGGAGGAGGAGGAGGAGAAAGATCATTCTTTACATTCATCTCAGTCTTTTTCTCTTCTCCCTTTCTTTCTCTCTCTCCTTCTCTTTCCCTCCTTTTTTTCCTTCCTCCATTTTCTCTTCTTTCTTATTTTCAATAATCTCTCTTTTCCTCCACTTTTCTCTTTCTTCTTCTTCTTCTTCTTCTTCTTTCCCGACTCGATACAGTTTATTCTCTTTTTCCTCTTTTTACATATCTTCTTTTATCTCTCTCTCTCTGTCTCTCTCTTTCTCCCTCTCTCTCTCTCTCTCTCTATCTCTCATTCTCTCTTTATATCCCTTTTTCTTCTTGTCTTTATACTCTGTATCCTTTTTTTTTATCCCAATCACCTTGTTCTCTCTCTCTCTCTTTTTAAATTTCTGACATTTGATTATTTTTTTTTTTCAATTTTTCCCAGCAGACGTCAAAAGGTACCTCTCAAGTAATCCTATTTCACTTGTCTCTCTCTCTCTCTCTCTCTCTCTGCTCTCTC
>NW_007420839.1:0-533 GCF_000475195.1 Diaphorina citri
CAAGTGATTCTTGTTATTTTCCATTCGGTTGGTAATTTAAATAAAATTGTATCCATTATCATTAATCATTACCATTAATCATTACCATTAACCGCTCTAAACACTGTTGATCTACCCACTACGGGACAAGATTTTCATCTAAGATTTTCACTTTATATGCAACATAGGATTACGTATTTACTTCTTGAGCCAGCACCTACGAGCAGCCTAGTGTGTGTTTCGTTCTTTATAGAACTCATCAGCTAGACATAGTTCTACAACACTCTACATATTTCAGAATCTGACTCATTTACTGAGTAGTTTACTGAAAAGAGCAGTTCTTTTTTTATAACTCACTCACTCATTCACTATTTACTCTCTACACATCTCTGTTATGGAGTCTGATTTAATCTGATAATAGCATTAGCATTACTATAATGTGAACTATCGTACATAGCATCACGTCTGAACAATGACATGAATAGGATATCTATCAGTCATGAATAATCCCATTCACCATTTCATGATAATAATGACTATAATGTATGAATTAA
>NW_007420840.1:0-533 GCF_000475195.1 Diaphorina citri
CTGTTCTCAGGCCTACCACTCACTCTCCGAGTCGACTATCAAACAGATCTATAGTTCTGTCAGTAGTGCACTGGTGCAATAAGTATTAGTCCTAAACTAAAATGGACGCGGCACCCAAGCATTCAAGAAGAGACCGGCTTAACACAATAATAGGTCTGTCAGACCGCAGACCGCAAAGGCTGAAAACCTTCTACCTTATCAGACCACCTGAGAGACATAGAATAGGGAAGCTTTTTCCACCACGCACTTTCCTTCGGTCTGACAGGATGACCGGCCTTAGAGTGAAAGGAATGTAAACACAGATATAAGAAACAAGACTATTGACACATATCGTACAGTCATAACACTGAACTCCCCCCTAGTCGGAATATGAACACACCATGTGCAAGTCATAAAATACAGGGATACAATATTTATATTGGGAAAACTCCGGTGCAACTAGAGAGCGCAGTGGATGTGTTAAGATCAATGACCGAAAAAAAATAAGCAAAACAAAGAGGTAAAAGGAAAAAAAAAAAAAAATGCCTGTTACG
>NW_007420841.1:0-533 GCF_000475195.1 Diaphorina citri
AAAAATGATAAGCAAGCACCCACCCATCCTATTTTAATATTTTTAATATAAAATATACAAAATAAATAGACATTTCTTCCCTGTAGTTCCATCGTTCTTCCTGTGGGAAAGGCCACTATGGTTTAAAACTTGATTTGATTGTCTAGATATGGGCAAGCAATCATCACTGTCAGTAGATTCTGAATGTTCTTCCTTAGTTCTGACTCTGAATTATTATTATTTAAGTGTGACATTTTACATTATTTAAGACTAAAATCACAAAACTAATAAAAATACACCTGTTGAACAAATGGTAGGTTCCGAAAAATGATATTTTTTGAAAAATCATTTTTTTTTTAATTTTGATTACCAAAAACCAGCTGATATGACTTTACTAAAACAGCTGTCCTGACCACTAGGATGAAGATAGCAACATGAAATTTGGTGAAAAAATGATATTTTTTTGAAAAATCATTTTTTTTTTTTTATTTTGATTACCAAAAACCAGCTGATATGACTTTACTAAAACAGCTGTCCTGACCACTAGGATGAAG
>NW_007420842.1:0-533 GCF_000475195.1 Diaphorina citri
CGGGTAAAATCCATCTCTTACGAAACGATTACAACTCAAGTACCTTAGTAAGCGTCCACAACGGAGAACGGACTATCGGTGCTAGCCTAGGTAGTACCGATCCAAGAGAAAATAAACAAACCATGCTCATGAATAAAAGCGTCCTCAACGGAGCCTTGACCATAGTAGCAACCTTTGCAGAAAAAGGAGAAGTTAAGCCTAGAGTATTTTTTCTGGGATGGTCGATGGTTTTATCTAATCTCAAAATTTTCAAGCGTATCTAAATAAGCAGGAGGTTCCAGGCTCCGTCGTGGACACCCTGGTGCGAGGGTTGATGGTCCATTACTCACATTGTTAAACACATTGATCTGAAGTCTCTGGCCGGGAAGGGTTGAGTTGACTACCATGTCGTTTTCCATCTCGCACGAGCACACCTTGGGCGTAGCCGTGTGGTAGAGAATCACATCTTTCAAAGCCTCAGGACTCATGGCGTCCAACTTCTGCTTGGTGGCGGGTTCATTGAGGCTTTCCTCACTCGGGACAAACATGGTGAT
>NW_007420843.1:0-533 GCF_000475195.1 Diaphorina citri
ATGACTTGACTTGGACTCGAACCACCAACCTCCAGATCCGAAGTCCACGGCGCTAACCACTACACCACTGAGGTTGGTACATTGATTAAATTATTGTTAATTAAAAGCTCCAATGTCTTTTGTGTCCTTAGTGAGAGTACTACTGATATTAATATATTATACACATATAAGATAAGAAAGTGGTTATAGAATGTATGAAGGGATTTCAACATGTAACTTTAACCCGCGGATATGCCTGATACCCTTCAAAAGCCCAGAAAATTAATACGTCTACATGAGTAGGTATGTAACTATGTACCCATTCACACTTCAAATCAGATCCCTGTTGTGTCAAAGTTCTACTTTTTGTCCCCCAAACATGCTGATGGTGCTGATCTTCAATACAATATTCTTCTTGCTTGTTGTCTCAATTGCTTTTGAAAGTTGGCCCTTTTTGTGCAACTATAAAACCATTCGTATGACAAAAGAGCATACTATCGACGGAATTCTCACTTGAATTTCTTCTTCAAAACTTCCGCAAGGGTTAAAAAACA
>NW_007420844.1:0-533 GCF_000475195.1 Diaphorina citri
TGTGCCCAAAGAAACCTATAATGTCCTCGGGCCTGTGAGCTGAGAAAAAAAGTCAAGTAGAAGAATGTTTGGGAAAACGGTCAAAGCTTTTAACAACATCAACAGTCAAAACCTAACAAATAATCCAAACAAACATGAAAGATCAAGGAAAGGTGCAATCACACAAAAGGATAAACTCACAATCTTAAAGCAGACCCACTACTCTTCAAGCAACTCCAAGACGTACATATAACATTGAAATCAAAAGCTACATATACATATACATAACTTATAAATCAAAAGCAAACTAATAGAAACACTTGGAAAAATCGATATGAGAGATGGAAACCGAACTACAGTATAGGGCACAATCCTAGAAACACGAAAGTGAAAAAGCACCCACAAAACAAACCCAACTTGCCCGAACACTGATATGGAAGAAACTGTCACAAGACACACTGACATCCAAAGAAAATCTCTTGGTCCACTTTCCCACTTGAACCCTGGCACAGTATTGGCTTGCACTTGTGATAGGTTGTGCCAATGTTTGGGTT
>NW_007420845.1:0-533 GCF_000475195.1 Diaphorina citri
CCACGTGGGTTTAAGAGGGTTAACATGATTAAACGAAGTGAGGTTTAAGTTTCATCTGGATGGTTTTAAATCTTGTGTCTTTCTGTTCGTTTGTATGTCTGTGTTGTTTGTTTGTTCTCTGTTTGTTTTGCATCTGCATTACCATGCGATAAATGTGGAAAGACTTTGAAGAAATTTAGATGTATCTTCTAAATTTAGATCTAATAACAACATTTATTGAAAAGTAGGTACTTATTAGGTACCTACCTGGATAAAGTTTAGTAGGTACCTAACATTTTATAGGTACGTGAAAGTGTTTCATGAACTCATCTTATTTCTTTTGGATAAAAGTTCGTCCCGGACAGGAATCGAGCAAGCAACCTAGCAACTTACAAGGCCGGAATCTAGCCCGCCTTCTAGAGCTTACAAGGCAGACGTATAGGTAAAACTGAAGAGCTGTTATCTTTTCTTAAAAATCTTGAATATCATAATAATTATTCAACGTGGTATTTTGGCATCTCCACTAATGCTTTTACGTACCTACGTCGTATAGG
>NW_007420846.1:0-533 GCF_000475195.1 Diaphorina citri
GTGATAGCTTTTCCCATCAGAAAAAGCCAGTCTCGTCCGTTTGAAACGTAGCGCGTCTGCCTTGTAAGTGCTAGTCTGCAGGTTATATTCCCGCCCGGGGCGGATTTTATACTAAACAGATAAAGTTCGTTCTCGGAACGGCTGGCTTTCTCCTATCCTGTCTTCCTTCTCTCTTCGCTTTCGGGAAGATGAGGTAAACCCGACGGTTTTTTCATTCAAGATAATCGAGATCGAGATGCTTTAGGACAATTGGACGAGGAACACGAAACATTAATTTAGTCGATTGATAATTTGATAAGGTCGCAACGCAAGTACTCTACTCTGAAACGTAAATAACTAAATACCATTCTATTTAGTCGATTGATAGTTTGATAAGGTCGCAACGCAAGTACTCTACCCCGAAACGTAAATAACTAAATACCATTCTCTCAAAAAAACAACAACACAATAAACGGAAAAAAATTGCCAATACCTTACCAAATAAAGTTATACGTATTACAGTGACGTATAAACGTAGAAAAAGTCGTGAGACG
>NW_007420847.1:0-533 GCF_000475195.1 Diaphorina citri
AATGCCGCCAACCGTTGCACCGGTCTTAACCAAAAGTTTCGTGTCGCATCCTTGTCACATTTGACAGCTACATACCAACTCTCTAGCTCTTACCGTTCTCCAGATATTTTGTTTACAGACAGACAGACACACACAGACAGACAGACAGACACACACAGACAGACAAACACACACGGACCAATGGCTGAAACTTTGGATTTAGGCTCTAGGGACCTCAAAACGTGTTTTGACACTAAAAACTGACGTAGGATAAGGAAAGTAAAGAGTAAGGGCTACCTAAAAAAAAGGCTTTTTATAATGAGGATTGTTAAAGAGAAACTCTAACAACGGATGTCTTATCGTCCCAAATCGAAGAGAGAAAGAGGATAGGAATAGAAATGCAGGGATAGTGATAGGAGAAAGCCAGCCCCTAAGAACGAACCCTATCTGTTTAGGATAAAGTTCGGCCCGGGCGGGAATCGAATCCACGGCCTAGCGCTTACAAGGCAGACGCGCTTCTTTCGAAGACAACTAGGCTAGCTTGTTCTTTTTTT
>NW_007420848.1:0-533 GCF_000475195.1 Diaphorina citri
CTTGTATAGAGAGCTATGTATGTTGTCATCTTCCACAACTATTCAATTTTCCCCTACTTACGATAAAAGCGAAACTATTTGTCTCAACTCAAAGTTCAAAATTTCAAATCCAAATGAGGAAATTTGTAGGCTCAGATAAGGTTCTAAAATTATAAAGCTTATCTATTACCGTTCAAACTTATCTTAACGTTATCAAGTCATGAGTTTGACACGCGAGGAAGTGTGGTTTGTGGGTGCGGTCATTGTGCATTTGTGCACCATATTAGATATCCGAATCCCAACTGTTAACAAAATCGGTATGTCCCTGGACATAATTTTATGTTCAAGAGCAATTTTATTGTACTTTCACACAATTTTATTGAACATTTCTTTCTTTATTTACAAGAATTCAACCAAACTTTATTTACAGGAATATTATTTACACACATGACAAGTAAACAGAAATAAAGTTTGACCAAGTGTGAGGTTAATGTCTACGGCTTTCTCTACCATTCGGTGCTACCCTGGGTATAATTTTATGTTCAAGAGCATTG
>NW_007420849.1:0-533 GCF_000475195.1 Diaphorina citri
TGCGTGTTCGATTCCCTCCCGGGGCAAACTTTATCCTAAACAAATAAGGTTCATTCTTGGTACGGCTGGCTTTCTCCTATCCTATTCTTCTCTTTCGAATTCGGAACGATAATGCATCCGTTGTTACAAGTTCCCTCTATGAAACGTCTTAGACACCACCGGCCCGGCGATGGGACGTTGAATGCAACAGTTCCTCATAAATCACTGAAGTTAAGCAACGTTGCGCGTGGTTAGTACCCGGAAGGGTGACCATCTGGACAATCCTGTGCTGCTTGCTTTCCCTGGCTTTCTCCTATCCTGTCCTATTCTCTCCGATTTCGGGACGATAAGACCCCCGTTGATCAAACCTCTTTTGAAAAAAGACTAAACCCTTTTTAAATTGACTTAAATCCTTGAAAATATCGGACACATTATTATTATTTCATTACTGTACGAAAAAGTAACTCCTCATTTTTCTATTCCACAGTCATGATCGAAAGTATGTACGCGCGGGGCGCAGAGAAATGGTCCGCCACAGATGGCACTTCCGATAA
>NW_007420850.1:0-533 GCF_000475195.1 Diaphorina citri
CTACATACCAAATTTCAAGTCTCTAGCTTACACCGTTCCCGAGATATTGTTAAATTACACCGAAAACCGCCAAAAAGCAGTAAAATGCCGCCAACCGTTGCACCGGTCTCAACCAAAAGTTTCGTGTTGCATCCTTGTCACATTTGACAGCTACATATAACAATTTCAAGTCTCTAGCTCTTACCGTTCTCGAGATATTTTGTTTACAGACAGACAGACAGACAGACACACACACACGGACCAATGGCTGAAACTTTGGATTTAGGCTCTAGGGACCTCAAAACGTGTTTTGGCACTAAAAACTGACCATCGAAATTTTGACCTGATTACATTATCTACTTTCCTTCCTATAGGATAAGGAAAGTAAAAAGGATTATTATTTATTTTTCTCTGTATTGAAGCTCAAGTTGCGCCGATTCAATGGAAGCCCATTTTGTATTCGGGCCTAGTTTAGCGACTTTCTGGCCCACCCACACAGGTAGATAAGTTGAAGGTATTAGTTAAAATGAGCAGAAAATTGATATTCATACACG
>NW_007420851.1:0-330 GCF_000475195.1 Diaphorina citri
ACTTTGCCTAGGGGCTTCCACTGAAGGGTCAAGTATTAACTCAAGAGCCTAGTATTAGTTTCAGCCTTTGCAAAATGTGCTGCAGTTGTAAATGTTAGAATTATTCCCTCTAATGATCGAGTACTTAAATGTAAATATGATACCTGTGAGGGTATCAGTGTAAAACCTATTTCCATTGAATAGATCAGTTGCGCTTACTTGGGTGATATTGCAAAGTCATAGATCAGAAAAAATGAGAACCAACGGGATTTTTCTTTTTCTTCTACGACTTCTAGATCCCGAGATAAATCGATTTAAAAAATACCGGTAAATCGTGAAGTTTGACGTCAC
>NW_007420852.1:0-533 GCF_000475195.1 Diaphorina citri
TCCGTTTTTGGAACCAAATATTGGACGATTGGACCTAGTCAAAAGACTGGAACAACAAGCTATTTTCACGAATGAGTTGAAACTAATCTGTGTTTTGATAATTTTTGTTTTGATAATGTTTGAAAATGAATGTTTCCAATAGGTAAGGGCCAGCCTAGTTAGCTTAGTTGGTAGTACGTCTGCCTTGTAAGCGCTAGGCCGCGGGTTCGATTCCCGCCCAGGGCGGATTTTATCCTGATGGGATAATGTTCGTTCTCGGAACGGCTGGCTTTCTCCTATCCTGTCTTCCTTCTCTCTTCGATTTCGGGACGATAAGACCATAGCAGTTAAAGTTCCCTCTGTCAAACCTCTTTAAAAAAAAAAAAAAGATGTTAAAACTAATCTGTATTTTGATAATTTTTGTTTTGATAATGTTTGAAAAAAAAAAAATCCAATAGGTACTGATACACCAGCTTTATCAGCACAAGTTTTCTCCTCCAAAGAACAGAGCATAATAATTCGCCCTCAGTAGAAATAATGCTAATCCCATTTCG
>NW_007420853.1:0-533 GCF_000475195.1 Diaphorina citri
ACATATATTATCACATGGGAAAACCGAGTCCAGAATATACAGGGTTGGATCAAAAAATAATGAGGATATCATAGACCTTATCAGAAAGGTACACGGTATCACCAACATCACAAAATTAAGAATACCAAAGAGACCATAGATATCATCAAAACACACAAGCTCCAAAATCTGACAAAATCATCATGTCAAACGAAATTAACACCCCCCAATTGAGAGCTTTAATTCAAAAAGTGTCTAACATTATTAATTTATGCCCTTTTAGGTCATTATCTCATTATTAATGGTTGTGCAGTGTTTCTTAAAGGTTATTCTCATGTAATTTTACGTCATAACTTTTGCAAAAGCAGAGTGGGAAGTTTTTTCGTAGAGAAGGGTGGCGTGAATGGCGTAATGTGAGTGGCGGCAGTGGCGAGCCCTAAAAACAAACGTTTGTTTTCAAGGGAAAACGATTCCTATAGCTTGGAACATCATGTTCAAGCCACCCTGTCTACATAAAGCCCGAACAAAATCAGGACTGAGGAGCACAATAGAAG
>NW_007420854.1:0-533 GCF_000475195.1 Diaphorina citri
CAACTATCGATAGCGTTCGATAGTCAAAACTATCGATAGTTATCGATAGTGCTATCGATAGTTCTCCTCCTCTAATGAACATACATAGGTAAGTAGGTAGGTACTCATTACCAGCGCCATTTGTTTTGGAAAATAATACGTTTTGCTGTACGTACAGCAAAGCACAGCAGATTTTGATCTTACACCCAGATTCTGGAGGTGCATATTTGGTGTCTTAACTCCCATTTTATGAATAAAAAGTTAGACTGAAACAAATTTTGGACCATCAGAAATTTTGGAATCGATGCTTCAGTGCAGCTTGAGAGTCAGTATTTTGTACATAAATATGGTCCTCAGTAAATTCTTCCTGCTTCCTGAAGAGGTCTTAGTTATGGTCATCTTCCTGTTTTGCTGGTTTCTAGATTTAAATATTGTCTTTTATTCCTGTTTCAGCTACACAATTCCCATGGAATCATACAAAACGCCTCTGGAACAACTGCAGAAAAAGGTAAGTGACCAGTTTGGTCCTTCTCTTTCACTCTCTCTCTCTCTCT
>NW_007420855.1:0-533 GCF_000475195.1 Diaphorina citri
GGAGAAGGCCCACGGGGGTTTTCTTGAAATGTTCGAACATAGAAAGCACAGCATCCCCATAAAATAATGTACATCCCCATGGGATGAAGACTGTGAAGCATAGATGAAGTATGGTAGAGTATAACTCACCCAAGACAGACAACTCCTGGCGGGAAATTGACGCCGGAAATTGGCTGCGAAATTCGTGCGTGAACATCTCCTGACGAGGGAAGAGAGAAGTTGAAAGTGTAGAAGGGGAAGAAAGAGGGAGAAGAAAAGGCGAGAAGAGGAAGGATGTAGAAAGAGGGAAGATTGAAAGAGGAAGAATGAGAAAAAAGAAGTAGAAGAGGCAAGAAAAGGAAGAGGAGTAGAAAGAGGGAGGTGTAGAAGGGGAAGAACGAGGCGAGAAAAAAAAATCAGGCGAAAGAAGAGAGAGAGAAAAGAAGTGTAAGAGGAGGAGATAGGAAAGAAAAAGCAGAGAGAGAAATGAGGAGGAGAAGGAATATAGAGGGTGTTACAGGAGGAGGGGAGGGACGGCAATTTTTATCCGACAC
>NW_007420856.1:0-533 GCF_000475195.1 Diaphorina citri
CGCCGGTTCGATGCCTGCCCCAGGTGGATTTTATCCTGAACGGATAATGTTCGTTCTCGGAACGGCTGCCTTTCTCCTATCTTGTCTTCCTTCTCTTTTCGATTTCGGGACGATAAGACCCTAGCAATTACAGTTCCCTCTGTCAAACATCTTAAAAGAAAAGTCATTCTCTCCCTGACAAAAAATGTTAATGATAACTTACCTCTCTATGTCCTTGTTGAGCAAGTGCAGTGTCTAGTTGTAGAATACAGCTAAGTCTCGAGTATTTGGATACGAGAGACCTCTGATAAGTGCCCAAGTGTACCTGAAAACATAAGGGGAAATTAGGAAAATGCGTGTTATGCGCGAGAAAATGAGGCCTAGCTGGTGTAGGCTTGTAGGTCCAATGTCCTCATTCAATTGCCCACCAGAGGTGGATGCTGGAGGGACTACTTAAAAGGCCCAATGTCCAAAATTATGGACACTGAGTCTTTAACTCTTTATGATTACAAGGTACACATTTACGCTGGGCTTTTAGGACTACAAAGAAATGT
>NW_007420857.1:0-533 GCF_000475195.1 Diaphorina citri
GCTTATTATCCGACAACGTGATGCTCGCAACAGCTCAATGCTCCCGCGAAAATCTTACCTTGAACAGAGGGGAATTCGATACCCTCCATTATTTAACCTTTTCTGAAGGGAAATTCACCGGTGGTTTTTGAATCGCGTCGTGCATCATTGATCAGGAGTTGACCGCCTGTGTCAATAAGTCTACACATGGTACTGACTATTTCTTAGCAAATTCAACCTTTTGATGAGAGATAGCTGTAAGACGTTGTAATAAATTGGGATTCTGATTTCATGATTTGCCCTTTCAAATCACTTTACCTTGGCTTGTTTTAAACTTAATTATATATAGTAAAGTGGAGAAAGCCTCCCAGATTTTATTTTTGGGCATCCAAAAGAGTTTTATACCCCAATCCTTCCAACATTGTGAGAGTATCATGCCTCATACATATATTGCCTCATAGGTACGGAAACAAACAACATCCCATTTTACAATGCTTCTACAAGAGTTCCATCGAGGGAGCAGCCTAATATAATCGCATTAAATATATAATTAC
>NW_007420858.1:0-533 GCF_000475195.1 Diaphorina citri
TCCAACCTGTCTAAAACAGAATTTCTAATTTGTAAAAAGTAAATGAGAGGTAACAATTTGTTTTCCCCGTGCAAGATACGAGTAAAGAGGTCGATAGAAATTTGACATAGGTACTGTCTGCAGTGTTATTTTATTATGACGTCTTATAAGCATCTAAGCAACAGGATCATGTGGTGATAATACCAATACAATAGCTTCAGTTACATACCTACCTATTTTTCTTCCCTTTATGTATAAACTAGATTACTAGATCTACCTACCGGTCGATAACACCCATTATTAGGTACCCTGTTATAAAATTATGTAACCAAGAATATGTATCTATTTATGCATATTACGAGTTAGGTGTAGGTGGTACCTATGCTAAATTTACGTACACATTCTTACCTGTATCCATGTAACAGTAACAACTTGTGTAATGTTCTCCAATTTCCAAGGAAAAGCGTTTTTGTTAGAGTGAATGAAAAGAAAAATCATGTTTATATCTTCATCTACAAGGTGAGTCGTACTGCTTTCTGATGTGTAAAATAGTA
>NW_007420859.1:0-533 GCF_000475195.1 Diaphorina citri
ACGCACTACCAACTAAGCTAACTAGGCTGGCGAAGGTTGGTGAAACCCACCATCAGTGTAGCTGTAGACTGTAGATGTTAGATGTAGACTCTACGCAGTTTAGAACCAACTTCGTTCGTTCGACTAAAATCTTCCACTGTCCAAATCTCATCGTATGGTCATTAGGTAGTTGTGATGCATCATCAAAACCGGTTTCGATTCATTTTCCTGTTTGTTTCCATCTTTCCATTTCAAATTGAATTTTTTCTCCATTTGCTGCTCATGATGATTTGTTGATGATGATGATGATGATGATGATGATGATGATGATGATGGCTGTAGGCTGCCCAATGCTCATCCTACCAAAACACTCTGAATCTTTTTTCTTTTTTTTTAAGTGTCGTCTAGCCTAATACGTAAATCCTGTCACATAGGAAATAAAATAAGAAAAAAAAAAGAAAATGTTTTCACCAAATGAGTTCTCTTCCTTTAAGAAAAACCAGTTGCACGGCTGAGTTTGAGACTTTGAGATTCCTGTAATGCTGAAATACATG
>NW_007420860.1:0-533 GCF_000475195.1 Diaphorina citri
AAACCCCCCCCCCCCCCCCCACGGAGACGAATTTCACACAGAAAGTGAAATTCATTTAGAAATCGAGAAAACAAAGGATTTTCACAAAGGAATTCCGCAGGTACCCAGCACTTGCTTGTATTTTGAATAAGAAAAGGTTTTAGAACAAAAGACGAGAATAGAAGGCAGAGAGATAGAGGAGGTGAAGAAGAAGAAGAAGAAGAAGAAGAAGAAGAGAGATAGGAGGAAGAAGAAGAAGAAGAAGAAGGAAGAACGAAGAAGAAAAAGAGAGATAGCAAAAAGAAGGAGGAGAAGGAGAGAGAGAAAAAAAAAGAAGAAGAAGAAGAAGAAGAAAAAGAAGAAGAAGAAGAAGAAGAAGAAGAAGAAGAAGAAGAAGAAGAAGAAAAGAGACAGAAGTTGAGGTAAGATGAGTTCAAGGGGGAAAAAAATAACAAGCAAAGGCATAAAAAAGGAAGAAAAAAAATCCAAGTTCTTTTCTCTTATCTTTAGTTTTTACTTAGTGAAGCATATTAAATAAAATTAGGTACCTACCT
>NW_007420861.1:0-533 GCF_000475195.1 Diaphorina citri
TTCGTACCTTTCCACTCTAATAATGTGTTGTGCATTTGTTCAATTAATTCAACCCATTGGGTAAATTCAACAGCTGTGTCTGTAGTGAAAGAAATAGACTAGAAACTGAAATCATCACTAGCATCTTTATCATCAACATCATTATCATCATCATCATCATCATCATCATCATCATCATCATCATCATCATCATCATCATCATCATCATCATCATCATCAACATCTTCTTCATAATTATCATCATCATCAGCAGCAGCATCTTCCATTGTTTCAATGCAGTCATTGTCTTTACCGTCATCACAAATGTTAGCATCACTATTGTGATTTACTAGGATATTATCACTAGTATCTCCATCATTGTGATTTACTAATATGCTTCTGGTCTTGCAACTGTCATTGTAGTCTTCCTCAGCAAAACAATTGATTATCCTATTTGTCTAGTCATTATCAGAGAGTATATTAGCAATAGTATTGTTATCACTATCAGCAGCCACTTCAGACTTGTCTGGCACTGGAAGTGAAATTTAGAAAAC
>NW_007420863.1:0-533 GCF_000475195.1 Diaphorina citri
AATGACGGTATGTTCTGTTGAATTTTTCTCACTCGAGTCTTGATTCACACAATCTTTCCACTTTCTCTTTGGCCTACCTCGCCCTTACCCTGACTTCCATTCTCTCCACTCTTTTCCCTATGCAGCTCTCATCTCTTCTTTCAATATACCTATCCATAACCAAATAACCATATTATTCATACCTCTACGGTTTCCTCTCCTGGATCTTCCTCGACACTTCTGTTACCTTTATGATATTCCTTATGACTTCATTCCTGATCCTGTCCAACCATGTAAATTCCACAACTCCACCTCAACACTATCACTTTTGCGACTTCCAATCTCTTCCCATGTGCCTTAAGATCACCTGTCAATTAATAAATTGATTGCACACTGGTGACTTTAAAATAGGTCTTTCTATAGGTGATTTATTTACTGCTTTACAGAATTGTAAACCGGTCTATCAATTTTGCACAGTAGGCATCGCCCACACAAAGGCTTCCATAAAATGCCTATATCAATTCTACACAGGAACGCCCATACAAAGGTCTCCA
>NW_007420864.1:0-533 GCF_000475195.1 Diaphorina citri
AGAAAATTGCATTTCTTATCGCCCATCTGATACATGGTAGGCTTGCTACGACACAGAACACATACACATGTGCGTATACTGTAACAGTTAATTGGAAATTGGAAAATAGCGCTAACCATCATCAACTTTTTAACGTTGATAATATGTAAAATCAGAAGTACATACTCGAACATGAATAAAGAACGATGTACCTACTATCTACGGGACATTGAACTTTGCTGATCTTGACTATGGATGAACCAGTTTAATTAATCAGAGGTGATTGTTACGCTGATTCCACGGTAGCATGTATAACAAAATAGAACTACATAAAAGTGATAGGTGCAATGGTAATTATCAAACGATTGTTGGTGCAAGGTAGTTACAGACCTCACGGGAAATAATCAATGGTCTGAAAACACAATAGCAAAACAAGAGTGATTTCATGCTACTGACCTAGACAACAACATAAAAAGAAAAAAAAATCTGGTGTGAACATCACACGACTTTCCTTATCCTATTGAATAATGCTTATTTGAGTGTTCTTTTACCCT
>NW_007420865.1:0-533 GCF_000475195.1 Diaphorina citri
ACTTTTTTATCCCACGGGGTATCGACCCTGGATTTTCAAGTGCAGAAGCGTGCTGGGCCTCGTGAATTCAACAGTCATTATGCAGTTCCTGAGTTCATAATGATGTTGTTAATAAGACATTATCATTAACTACTTCACAAATCCCTATCTGACATTATCTCAGAACGATAAAATTTTTAGCATTCGATTCGATTAAAAGAGGCTCTTGTATGGAGTGTTGATTCTGCTGCTCTTGAATTGTTTAAGTTGCTGACAATGTTGAGCCAAGTAGTGCTTCAGGCCAAGTTCCTAAATCACACTGACCGCGAAAAAGTAAAGACCAAAGTGTTCCCGCCCTAGTCGAAGCAGCTGAAGTGTATTTTTCTTTCGGGAAATTGAACACTGACCACTGTTCCATTCAGTTTCTATTGGAGCACTGGTCAATTTTCCAGTGGTCAGTTTCCCGAAAAGAAAACATACCTCTGCTAGTCAGGGAATGCCATCTTGTCATTTCAGTAGGATTTACAAGTATAAGTAGTGCTTTATTTAGACTC
>NW_007420866.1:0-533 GCF_000475195.1 Diaphorina citri
CGAAGGTCGATCGATCTTAAGCGTAATATAGAGTGTATCACAAGTTTGTCTCCAGTGGAAAAGATTGAGAACTTCGTGACGAGGAAACATCTGCTTCATTCGACTTTTGCAGGTCTGTGTCGTAGCATACCCATCCCATAGTATGTCCCTCGTTCATAGTATCATCGTCCCAAACACAAAGAGGAGTGAGTGCAAGAACTCTACAAGATAGGCAAAAAAAAAAAAAAGATGTTTGATCGTTGAAACTGTAACTGGTCTTATCGCCCGAAAGCGAAGAGAAGAGGAAAACAGGATAGGAGAAAACCAGCCGTTCCGAGAACGAACCTTATCTGTTCAGGATAAAATCCATCCCGGGCGGGAATCGAACTTGCGACCTAGCGCTTATAAGGTAGACACGCTAAACTCCAATCGAACTCCACCACTGAAATCAGATTGATAGATAGGTGGTATCCAGCTTACTAATTTCTTGGGATTGGGCTGCTGGAATGCTGTGGGGACCTGTTTCTATGACAACCTACTGACCTAATGATCCA
>NW_007420867.1:0-533 GCF_000475195.1 Diaphorina citri
ATTATTCTTGATTTGATTTTTCGATTTTACTTTCATGTAATGATTTAAAATCAAGACTAGAGCCCGTTCTCCCTTAATAGGTCGACTAGGTTTGATATATAGGTCGACTAGGTTTGGATAAGTCCTTCTATGGAATCTATGGGGACAGACAGACAGACTGACGACACCGAAGCGAATACAATAGCCCGTCCACTATACTTTTTTTTATTACCTACTATCGTAATAATAAAGGAAGGACGGACTAAAAAGGAGAAAAATATCTAGGATAAGGGGAATGAAGGGAGAGAAAAAAGGGATAAAGAGAGGGAAGGGAGACGAAGAAAAAAAGGGTAGAGAGGGAAAAGGGGACGAAGAGAGAGGGAGAGAAAAGAAATATCCCAGAAGAAAGGGAGGGGAGGGAGAGAAAGGGGAAATTGTAACTATACCTAATTAAATTAAAAAATAACACATCTTCCCTTTTCTTCTCATCCCCCTCTTTCTCTCTTTTTTTTCTTCGTTCTGTAATCTCTCTCTCTCTCTCTCTCTCTCCTTCT
>NW_007420868.1:0-533 GCF_000475195.1 Diaphorina citri
CAGACGCTATGATACGATCACCCGCTAGTTGCCATACGTGAAACTCATGTACTGCTAATACTCCGTCTACATTCTCCAACAGACGACGCTGTATAGCATCCACCTAAAATCATAGGCAAAGAGTATTTGTGGACCATTCTTTATAGACAAAAGATAAAAGAGTGGGAGAGTTAAGAGAACATCAAGGACAGTTAGGTGAGTTTTTCATACCAATTCTATGGAATTGTTGGTATAGAAGAACTCAATTACGCTAAAAATCTGTCTTTTACGTTAAAATTCCCGTCTTGTTTGTCCACTTTTCACGGAGCATAGATTGATACCCCTGAAATTTCAAGTAGTTTTCAAGAATTTTGTGGATGTTAGTCCTCCTCCAGAATATACATACCTGAATATGTGTAGGCACTGTCTGAAGTAAAATGAGGGCAGACTCCTGCAGCAAAGGCCATACCGATCTAAGGATAAGCATTACCATGAGCAGAGACAGGGCAGGATCAATGTGATATCTGTACTCCCATTCAGTAGTAGCGATTACC
>NW_007420869.1:0-533 GCF_000475195.1 Diaphorina citri
ACCAGCTGCGCTCCATTCTATTCATAGCCTGACAGTTTGTGAACTTCTTATTCCTCATCCCTTTCTCCCTCCTTCTGTCCTTTTTCCCTTATCCTTTATCCGTTCTAGTTTATCCTTTATGTCTTTTCCCTTATCCTTTATGCGTTTTCCCTCTCGTCCTTTATCCTCCTTTCTTGTCCTTTATAATTTCTCCCTCGTTCTATCCCGTCTTACTCGTCCTTTATCCCTTGTGCTTCCTTTTTCCTTGTCCTTTATCCTTTCTCCCTATACTTCTTTATCATTCCTCCTTAGTCCTTTATCCCTTCCTCCTTAGTCCTTTATCCATTTTCCCTAGTTCTTTAATATTTCTTCTTAGTCCTTTGTCCTTATTCCCTTCTTCTCCTTTGTCCTTTCATCCTCGTCTTTTCTTCCTAATAGTCCTTTATCCTTTCATCTTAATTATTCGTTGTTTATAAGTTTATATCATATCCCTCATTCTTTATCCCTTCTAGCTAGTCCTTTATCCGTTCTCGCTTCTCCTTTATCCCTTCTAC
>NW_007420870.1:0-533 GCF_000475195.1 Diaphorina citri
TCCTTCTTATCTTCCTCATCTATCTTTATTGTTTCTCAGTTGACGTTTTCCGTACACCGATATATCTTCCTCTCTCTCTCTCTCCCTCCCTTTTTCCTATTTCTCTTACTCTCTCCCTCACTTTCTCACACTCTGTCTCCCTCCCTTCCTCACACTCTGTCTCTGTCTACTTGTTCTTTAATATTTATTTTCACTTCAGACAATTTTTCAGCATTTTGTCATTTTTTTTCTTCTTGCTCTCTCTCTCTCCCCCTCTTCCCCTTCTTCCCCTTTCTCTCTCTCTCCCTCTTTTTCTCTCCCACACATACATACTCGCTCGCTTTCACTCACTCTTCGTTACCTTTCTTCTTTTTCTTCTCCTTCTATTTTCTTCCATTTTTTTGCTTATTTTTTTTTTCTTTTTCACCTTTCTTTTTTTATGACAAGCTTCATGTTAGTTGTATGTTGAGTTACGGGTTGTGTCATCTCTCTCTCTCTCTCTCTCTCTCTCTCTCTCTCTCTCTCTTTTTTTTTTTTTTTTTTTTTTTGGGTTT
>NW_007420871.1:0-533 GCF_000475195.1 Diaphorina citri
CCCCACCCATCACACTTATCATCACAGTAGAGGAGTTAAAATAGTCACACCCAACCGCTCGGCCACTAAGACATTTGTATTCGAGACGCACAAAACTTCTTTATTAATCAACTCGATCGAAAAGTTTGAAATTTTCCCCTAAAAGTCACTTTTTCCTCTCTAGCGGTTTCATAATACCTATATATTTTTTTATGATTTTTGAGGAAAACAATGTACGAGTAATTAGGTACCCACACATCTTTCTCAAATAATGTGACATTTCTCTCGAAATATGTTCATGAACTTCATACGCTGATCATCTGGAATCTGGATTTCTTCTGGGTCATTCCCATGAATTGGTGATCATTTTAGAACGAAATTAATTTGAATATTTTTCAACGTTTTGTGGGGAAAACGTCAGTTAACACGTCACTGTTAATTCTTTACGAACAAAAATTTGTAGGTGTGGGAGGAGAATGATAAATCATCGAGATAATATGCATAAATTTGTCTGTTCACTTCAGGGATTTCAAGTTTTGTAAAATTCATTGGAA
>NW_007420872.1:0-533 GCF_000475195.1 Diaphorina citri
AGCTAACACTTGTTTCCCTGAGGGCTGAGGGGTGATTTAGAACTTTCGGATTTTTCACTTCCTTATCCATCATTTTCAGTAGCAGGAAAGCAGGAACCATGTGCGAGTATCATGACGTGAAATGATGTTTTTAAAATGAAAACTTTGGTATCCCTTCCCTTTAGAACGTTGAGACCTTCAGGGTTCGATGGAACACTGCAGTTAAGCAACGTTCAATTAGACTGGTGACTGCATGCCTGTTAAATACCACCGTTTGGGCATATCATGCAGCTCCTTCACAAATACCTATTCAACCACTCACAAGGGGCTACTTCCTCACGAAGCTGATGGATTGCAATACCAACGACAGAGCGGAACAAACCCACCGGAATTTGCAACCATGTAGAATTCCTACGTGTCAGTAGGAATTCAATGTAATGATGGAGCATTTGTTTTCAATAAATATGGGTATCCCCTTTGACAATTTCGCTCGGAACTTACCTGGCTTATCAGCAGGTTTCCTGAGGCACACTTGGAACGTCGACACAGGCGGT
>NW_007420873.1:0-533 GCF_000475195.1 Diaphorina citri
GTCCAGAATGGCTGCAAACACTACAAGAGAAATTGCAAACTAGTGGTGAGTTGAATGAAAACACCTTTGTTTATCTGCCTTAGTGGCATAGTGGTCAAGGCAGTTGCCTGGTAAATAGGGGGTTGTAGTTAGGTTCAATCCTACCCAAGGTGTTGAATTGTATCCTCAATAATTTGAGACTTGATCACATAAAAATAGACCTGTAAGGGATGGGTGGTGAGAAAGCCTCTGGTATTAGTCCTCACATAATGCACTGGACCTGTTACACCAAACAGAATGACTTAGGATAAGTGTGAATAATTCATTGAAACCGATTTCAAGAACCTGGGCAAGATCAGTGGATTTTGGTGGAATGAAAGGAAAAGAAAAAAATTTGAGACTTGATCACATAATATTTGAACTGTAAGGGCAAGGTGTTAGAGAAAGCCTCAGGTATTACTCCTCACATAACTCACTAGACCTGTTCCACCAAACATTGACTTAGGATAAGTGTGAATAATTCATTGAAACCAATTTCAAGAACCTGGTCAAGA
>NW_007420874.1:0-533 GCF_000475195.1 Diaphorina citri
TACCTACTTGAATAAATAAATAAATAAAGCGGTATGATTTTTACAAAGGCGGGTTTGGAATTTGAAGTTAGGTAAAATAGGATTTACCTACCTAATACAATGGTAGAATTGATACAGAAATAACATTACATAACGTAAAACCATACTGTAAATTTATATTTTGCATTAAATTTCTTCATTCCTTTTAATTTCATTTCATTTCTGTTTCTATTACCTATGTACCTATTATTGTTATTCTATCTTATCGTTACCTATACCTTAGTTATCCGTGAAATGGAAAGAATAAACATTAGAGATAGAGAGAAAAAAAGTTATAGTAATACGATTCTCACCTTTTTTCATTTCCTTCTTTTACTTCTTCTTCTTCTTCTCCTTCTTCTCCTCTTCCTCCTCCTTCCCTTCTTCTTCCTCCATTTCTTGTATAACTCAATGCTCTTTCTGCTTCGTTCTTTTTCTTTCTTTTCCTTTTACTATTACTATCATTTCTTTTACTTTCCCTCCTTCTGCTCTCTTTTCTCTTTCGCTTCCCCACT
>NW_007420875.1:0-533 GCF_000475195.1 Diaphorina citri
TGTCACAAATCTCGTTCTCCGCTTAATGCACTACGCTAAATTTCATGACCTGTCTTGAACTCGAAGCACTAACCTCCAGATTCAAAGTCCACCGTGCTAACCACTGCACCACTGAGGCCTTAAATGAATTGAAAATCATAGTAATCAGTCATTAGCATGAGACACCTGTTGAGTTAGTCACTCCTCTAATCACTTATCACACTAAATAATGCTAAACTTTACAATTCCGTGACCAAAATCACAACCACTCTGTTTACCGCCAGCCTAGTTAGCTTGGTTGGTAGCGCGTCTGCCTTGTAAGCGCTAGGCCGCGGGTTCGATTCCCGCCCGGAGCGGATTTTATCCTGAACGGACTATAAGGCTTTAGCAGTTACAGTTCCCTCTATCAAAACCTCTTTAAAAAAATCTGTTTACCTCGTGTTGATTTATCCGTGTAATCTTCAATGCTGGTTGATTTGGATGTGGATAGAGACAAGAGATTCCGGCGGTATGTATCATTGAGAAGATTGATGGGGGTGTTAGGTGTGGTCATG
>NW_007420876.1:0-533 GCF_000475195.1 Diaphorina citri
ATGAAGGTTTGGAGTTGTCTTGATATTTCTGCGGACACTTTCCAGGTTTGACACCCATAGAGAAGGACGGATTTCACGTTTGTTTCAAATATTTTTAATTTTGTGTGCCTTCTAAGTTGTTGTGATCTCCATATCGGTCTTAACTGGGCAAATGCTCCTTTGGCTTTGTTTATTCTCGCCTTCACATCTTCGTCTGTGCCGCCCTTTTCTGCTACTATGCTGCCCAGGTATCGGAATTCTGTCACTCTTTCTATTTGTTGGTTGTTGATAATCAGATCTTCATTGTTGTTGTTATTGATCCTCATATCTTTGGTTTTTCCTTCGTTGATTTTTAGCCCCACTTTTCTGCCCTCTTCTACAAGATCTTTGATCTTATCCCTCATATCACTGATATTGTGTGAGAGTAGGCATAAGTCGTCTGCATAATCAATATCTTCAAGCCTGTCGACCATCTTCCACCTTATTCCTCTGCGCTTTCCATTATTGACTTTTTTCATTACACTGTCCAGTACCATCAAGAATATGATCGGGGA
>NW_007420877.1:0-533 GCF_000475195.1 Diaphorina citri
TAATTTTACACATGCGTCCTTGCTTGTCACAGGTTTTACTGAAAGTAAGTTGTACTATGACCTATTCTAATTTAAAGTAATTCTTCTGTCAACCAAGAGAAGGCTTTCTCGTTCTCCCATGAAACAAGCAATGACAATGTGTACCTACTTTTTACCTCAACTTACGCGTGTAACAAGTTCAGTTATGTATATCTTACGCATGGGGATACGCATTATGAAAGTTCCGCTTGTTTTTGAAGACACAATTTGTGTTTATTTTGGTCGGTGGCTGACAGAGTGACAACCGAGATTAAATGTGAGTACCCACATCATGAGAATACATGACTTGAACAGATAGAGATACGTGACACGGTGTATAAGGCATGCTCTGACCTGCGCGACCTAGCGTACAGATAGCGTGCTCGAAACATGTATCTTGAGATTTCTCATAGATAACATAGATTCAGTAGTGATGAGACTCGAGTGAGATTTTTCAACTCGATTATTTTCTACTCGATTATTTTCCAACTCGAGTTGTAACTCGAGTGGAAATT
>NW_007420878.1:0-533 GCF_000475195.1 Diaphorina citri
GAGAGGGCTCTATACTCTCGGTAGAAGATCTCTAAAGCACTCTTTTTTTTTCTTTCAATTTTCCGTGTTTACTGTTCATACGAGGTCGGCGTTTTTCGTTAGCCTCTCAATCGGCCCCGGGGTGATTGCTTTGGGCTGACATTTGGTTTTGGCTACAAATTTTTTGAGTGAAGGCCTTTCGCACTCAATATTTGCTATTTCTTTAGCGAGGGAAATTTCAGGCTGGTATCATCCCTGTTTAAAGTCTTCCCGCCAGACTGAGCTGTTCTCTTCCCTGTTTAAAGTCCCCCAGCAAGACTAAATAAAGCACTACTCTGATATTACCCATTTATCATTTCAGGCCCCGGGACGTTAAAAAGTGAAGAGCGAGAAATTATCGACAATCTGATTGGTGGAAGGACAGGTGACATCACAGTTGAGCTGTAGAAAAGTTTTACTTTCTATTACCCTACAAAGGGAACCTGGGTGACCCTTGGATAGAAAGTATCCACACTCTACTGAAACGGTAATTGGTGCGATAAATTTCCTATAGG
>NW_007420879.1:0-533 GCF_000475195.1 Diaphorina citri
GATCCTCTCCCCTACTCCTGTTAGGGTAGGGAGCATCCTTTTATCTTGAAGCGTTTTATTGAAGGCGGCACGTGACTTCTGGGTTGGGTGGAAGAGCTCTTCCAGGATACAGAAATCGGAGAGAGAAGGAGAACAAGATAGAAGAAAGTCAGACTTTCCGAAAACGAATCTTATTGTCTTGTGATAAAGTTCGTCCGGGGCGGGAATCGAATCGTGAAAGGCCTGCGCTACCTTCCAAGCTAAATAATTTTCAGCGAAAAAGGCAAGGTGGCGTACAGCCCCTATGACATTGACATTAGCAGTTTGAAAAGCTTTATCCTCACATTCCAAAATTAACAAAAGATCTCAACTCCCTTTTATGCCGCCTTCGAAATAAAACCATATGCAACCTTCAACACCTCTCTTTTTCCCCCCTGTTCAGTAAGGAAATTGAATTCTTATCAAAGATCATGGAACCTACACACCTAAAGGAGAGAGGGAAGGAGGTGGATAAAGCGACATATTATTTACCTATATTTATATTTTTTCAACAC
>NW_007420880.1:0-533 GCF_000475195.1 Diaphorina citri
TTCCCTTCGTGGAACAGACCTCTGATTTTCCCTTCGTGGAACAGACCTCTGATTTTCCCTTCGTGGAACAGACCTCTGGGTTTCCCTTCGTGGAACAGACCTCTGGTTTTCCCTTTGTGGAACAGACCTCTGATTTTCCCTTCGTGGAACAGACCTCTGATTTTCCCTTCGTGGAACAGACCTCTGATTTTCCCTTCGTGGAACAGACCTCTGGTTTTCCCTTCGTGGAACAGACCTCTGATTTTCCCTTCGTGGAACAGACCTCTGATTTTCCCTTTGTGGAACAGACCTTTGGTTTTCCCTTTTCCCTTTGTGGAACAGACCTCTGATTTTCCCTTCGTGGAACAGACCTCTGGTTAAAGTAAACGTGGTACCCCATAAAGTTAAACTGTCAGTCTTTGATCCCGTCAACCCTGTATAACTTTGGATAACAATTGAAATGAACTTTCCTCTTGAATAATATGCAGCGCTTGTTGTGACCGAAAATAATTTGTATGGAAAGAACAGAACGAAACAAGCATCTAGTTCAATAT
>NW_007420881.1:0-533 GCF_000475195.1 Diaphorina citri
CGATGTACCTAAACCGCGTTCTCCATGCAATAAGTTCGAGATGAAGTGTGGCCCTATCCCATTCACGTCAACTACAGTAAGGGGAAAAGTAAACAATAAAATAACTAGGTACCTTAATAAAATTGGTTTAAAATGGTGCCTCCTCTCATCTACCTAAGCTGATGACGTTTGCTTTACATGGGCAGATAAACAGCCCTCTGGTTTTGGAGGGGAGGATGTGTCGACGGGGAGGGGGGGGATGCTCCTATTTTAAGCAGATATTGAACAACAAACGCTAACTTGTGCAGTTACTGACACGGCTTGAATCCGTGCCCTCCCACGGCTTGAATCTGTGCCCTCCCCAAGGTACGGCAAAATGCCTTGTCCCGGCCCCCCGGTATATCCGCCCATCGTGTTTTACCCTCAATTCGGCGAGGCCTACTATTCCGCACTCGCCTACCGAGAAAAGCCAGAACCACGTAATTTCCCAGACGGTCACTCATCTGGATATCACCCAGGCTTAACTTCAGTGATCCTTTGGGAGACTGGTGTGA
>NW_007420882.1:0-533 GCF_000475195.1 Diaphorina citri
CTTTTACTTAATTAGATAGGAGCCTTTACCGACTCTCTCCCTCTTTTCTATATCCTTTTATCTTACCCCTCCTTACCCCTTGCCTAACCCAACCTACCTCAGGATGAAAAAGTAGAAACAGAAGGAGAAAGAGGAGGGCAAGAGAAGAAGAAAGAGGAGGAGGAGGAGGAGGAGGAAGAGGATGGCAAGAGAAGAAGAAAGAGGAGGAGGAGGAGGAAGAGGATAATAAACAGGCAGGAGGAAGAGGAAGAAAAAGGAGAAAGAGGGAGGAGAAAAAAAAAGAACAACACAAGTCTTATGCTCGGTTTTTGCAGTCCCTTTCAAGATTACTTCTCTAAAACCACTTTGCTCGTCAACTCTTGTCTTGTTCACTCCAGTTTTCTAGAGGCGGCTCAGGTCTGTATATATTAAAACGGAAGAAAAACGGTGGAACACTCAGTTGAAGGCACGGAAAAAGAATTTGTTGAGCCCCAGGAGCAGTACCCAAAACACCTCAACTGACGGTACAGTAAAAGCTGTAAAAGACTTTGTTG
>NW_007420883.1:0-533 GCF_000475195.1 Diaphorina citri
AATCTCAAGTGGTCCGCGAGATTTTTGGTTTATCAATAGTGGTCCGCCAATTCTAAAAGGTTAAGAACCCCTGATCTACAGAATCGACTCCTTAAGGTGTGTCCACACATGGTCGACGACTGTTGATCGACACGACAGTCGACACGACTATGTGTGGACATGGAGTCGAAACTTAAGGACACCTTAAGGACACATCACCTTAAGGAGTCGAAATAGAAACAAAAGCCATGGACCTTGAATCAGAGTCAATGTTTATCGCTTCAGATTCTTTAGAATACAAAGATTACAAAGAATTTTCCTTGATTTCCAAGGTGGATTTTTTTCACCAGGGTGTTCAATCTCAAACTGAACACCCTATAAGGAGCTATTAATAATGGAATAGCTACGTAAACGTAACAGTGATGGAAAGTAATAGACGTAATAGTGACTGTAATACGGGAAATGGTAGGGAATATAGGGATATGTAATCGTAATAAAAGTCGGAATATTCGCGTAAATCAGAGGGAAAATTACGGTCTGTCTCTAGGTGAGAC
>NW_007420884.1:0-533 GCF_000475195.1 Diaphorina citri
AAAAAGAAGAGCGTGGGTTTTTATTAAAAAGCTTTTAAGAGAGACATTATGGAGTCTGTTTCAAGCTAGCCTTTAGTACCTTTGATAGGGAATAGGGAAAAAGTACCTTTGGAGGGAGGAAAAGTACCTTTAGAGAGGGAAAAGTACCTTTGGAGGGGGAAAAGTACCTTTATCTATGGGCAAAGGGAAGGTTTGGGCAGGGTAAAATCCCTGGCAAAGCGAAACATCAGAAGTTATTTATTCCGTAAAGGAAAAGAAATGAAGGGAGAGTTAGTGACTCATGAAAGTTGGATCTTCATAAAATTTTGAAGCGCTTTTTTTTCCCTCGGTGAGATATGTCTGGGCTTACACCTAAAGGAATATTTGTATTTGAAACGTACAAGTAGCATTGCAAATTCATTAAGGGGTTTCTAGAAGATACGTGATGCGAATTTAGGTTCAGCGGGCACTTAGGACAGATAATATAAGGGTCTTATGCACCAGATAATATAAGGGTCTTATGCACCAGATAATATAAGGGTCTTATGCACCAG
>NW_007420885.1:0-533 GCF_000475195.1 Diaphorina citri
AAGTGAGGAATTTTCACCGTCTTAACAATTGTTCACTGTCTTAAGACAGTGAAAAGAAGAATGAGAAAAAATGGTGGATATTTTCGAGTCAACGTAAAGTACAAATAGAAAATCTATGAATAAATACAAAAACTACAAAGGAAAAATAATAAATAAAAAAAATGTGGCTTTAGGCAAAGAACCGTCAATTTTGGCAGCATAAAAAAAAAGAGAGAGAAAAAGACAGCAGAAACATGAAGGGGAAAAAACACCAAGAAGAAGAGAGAGAAAATAAGGAGAAGGAGATCCCTCCTAGGAGAGGATTATTCAAAAGAAGAAGTAGTAAAAGAAAAGGAAAAGGAGAAAAAAGAGGAAGAAGAAGACGTAGACAATGAAAAGAAGAAAAAAAAGGGGAAGAGGAAGAAGGAGAAGAAAAGTACAATACGAGTAGTGAAAGGAGAATAAAATGATCTGGAAAAAAAGAGGCAAAAATGAGGAAAAGGAGGGAAAAAGGGCAAAAAAGAAGCAAGAAAAAGTGTCAGAAGGCTACCAGA
>NW_007420886.1:0-533 GCF_000475195.1 Diaphorina citri
GAACGATGATGTTTATTATACTGCTCTGATTCTTATAAGAATTACACACTAATAATTACTTTTCTAATTGCTATTATGTTCGAAAGGAAGTCTCCACATCAGTTCCTTCTGTATTGTAAAAGTATACCTAGTCAGTAAGTAAGAAGAAGGTTGCAAAGTGAGAAGAATCCGATTTGAAAGTGACCTAATCTGCTGATAAAGAACTGTATTCTCAAAATAAGCAAGGAACAAGAGGCACGAAGAGGTTTCAACAATGTAAGGAATATCGTTGAAGGAAACTAATCTACAATGTCTAATCTGTTCTTCAAATACATAGGTTTAGCCAAAGCTTAAGATAAAATTAAGGAAGCAGGAGGTTTCCTTAAAACTGCCCATTACTGGTACCTATGATACTTATCTCCTCACTCTCCCATTCAAATTGAGTTTTGCATTCCCAAATACAAATTTAATATTCCCAGTAATCTACGTAGGAACGTTGGGTTAGAAGAAAAAAGGAAGGATATGGAGATTTGCTTTCTCCACCATTAAGTAAA
>NW_007420887.1:0-533 GCF_000475195.1 Diaphorina citri
CGTTTCTTATTAAAATGTAAAACCTCCATCAGCTGCCATAAGGAAAATTCAAAGTTCAATGATCCCAGGATATGGCTCAAAGTTTATGGCTTTTGTGGGTCCGATGCGGTTCCATTAGGGCGGAAACCTTTCCAAATGCATGTGGTGCCCTCATTAGATGCACTCTTTATTGGCGTAGGTCAGTGAATGCTAGAGGGATTCTCCGAAATTTGATAGAAATCACAGGTGAAAGGGGAAATTTTTTTGAGGAAATGTGGGACAACAGGAAAAAAAATCGTTGAAATTGAGCAATGGTGGAAGAAAAATAATCAGGATCTTTTGATAAGAACTACCAATAAAACGAAATGAAATCGCTATCTAGGTTCTAAATTCCCAGAGTGGTAGAAAGCTGGAAAGCTAATCTCTCCATTTACTAATTTATTTATTGAGTATAATAGATTAATTGACTAATAGGTAGATAGGCATCTACCTGCATATTACTCGTACATATTAGATATTATTTTCAATCTATTACATATGTTTGGTCTATCGCA
>NW_007420888.1:0-533 GCF_000475195.1 Diaphorina citri
CCTGGATACGGCCCTGGTAGGAGATGGCTAATTTAGACTGTTAGGATGAGACTAAAAAGTCGGATTACGGAAGGTGGGCGAGAGAAAGAGAGAGAGGGAGAGAGAAAGAGGGAGGGAGAGAGAGAGATACACGTAATACATGAGAAATATGATGCCTGATGTTATGTGGGAGTATTTCTGTTTCTCTCTCTCTCTCTCTCTCACTCCAAAAACTAAACTTTCTCTTCATTATCTTTCCCTCTCACTCTCTCTTTTTCTACCTTCCTCTCAAACTTTCGTACCCTCTCCCTCCCTCTCTCTTTATCCCTCCTTTCTCTCCTTTCCCTCCCCTATCTTTCGTTCTTTCTCCTCTTTGTCTCTTACTCTCCCTCCCTTTCTCTCTCTCTCCCTCCATCTCCCTTCTCCCTTCCTCTCTTCTCCCACTTCCTCATTTACGCCATTCAAAATTCAATAATCGTTTCCTCCTATGTAATGTCATTCTCGGTTCTGGTGAACATATTTTACTATTATCATTGACAAAATCAGGGGAGGGG
>NW_007420889.1:0-533 GCF_000475195.1 Diaphorina citri
ACTTCTGCTCAAACCAATGGGTTCCAATTGTGCTGGGATGTTGATACTAGTTAGAGCTCTCTGAATAATACCATTCACCTCAGCATGTCTATATGTAGTAACGTCCTCCACTCTTCTCACAGGATAATGCATGATGTCCTCTCTCACCAACTGTTTCCCACATTTACATTTGAAAGATCTACAAACTTTACTTCCCAAACGCAGTCCAACACAAATCTGAAAAGCTTGGTCATCCAATATGGTACCTATGGCTTTGGAAGGTATGACATGTAACCAGGCACCAGATTCCTTATTTTGCAGAGCTTTCAATCTTGCCATATCTTTGTCATCTTCTAAATTCAAATCTCGTTCAAGTTTGTTTTTCAAAACAATTTCATCCCACTGATGTTGTATGTACAAACATATGCTGAGGTATCTCTTCATACTGGGTTTCCCACAAAAATCTTCCCTCTGGTCACGAGTTCAATTCCAAATTGTCAACAGGAATGTTGAGGATGATGGAGACAATTGGTTTCACCCCTGAACAAGAAGAA
>NW_007420890.1:0-533 GCF_000475195.1 Diaphorina citri
TTGGTAATACTTACCTATGTAGCTTTCCTACTTCATCTTCCTTTTTTCTTTCCAAACAAATGTGCCATTTAAATTTTTTAATAAAAATTGTGTAGTTACCCCTGTTCTGAATAAAATATTACATACTGTACGGGATTTGTTTGATAGATTAGCTTTAGGTGTTGTCTGTGTTGAAATTTGGCGATGTTTTGTGCCATTCTTATGTAATCATGTGCCATTGTGTGGAAAATTTGGAAATAGAAGTGTAAATAATTATTAAAAAAAAAGTCGAATCTGTTAAGTTTTATGAAACCTACCGTCATACTGGCCAGTAAAGATTAGCCGTATTTCCCTTGTGGAATTTTCATGGTGGGGAAATTTTGGCCTATGTGTAGGGGCAAACAAGTTAGGAATGCAGAAATGGAACATTGTCTATCAGTGTTTCATTTCTCCGTTCCCCACTATAACACCTTGAAAATTCGAAAGAAAAATATGGCTTTTATTGTGATTATAGTCGTATTTTATTGTATTACTTTTTTTTTTTTTTAGTCATA
>NW_007420891.1:0-533 GCF_000475195.1 Diaphorina citri
GTTTGATATTTTGAAATCCCATTTTTAGAAGAATTTCGGGCGGTCTTGCGTGTACTTTTCTGATTGCTTGATGGTTTCAGCGAAACTCTCAAAGGTTCTAGCTAGAGAGCCCATTCCAAGGCTCCTTACATATAGACCATGATTTGATAACAAGATGGGTACTTACATAGGCACGTAAATTACAATAAACAATGGAGCAAATGCAAGTAGAACAAGTAACAAAGTATTCCCACTTATTTGGAACAATAGTTAATCCATGTAGGTTTATCGAAACTTACCTCTATTTGGCTTTTCAAACAGTCCGAACTCCGAACCAAAGCTTTTTCAAGTAATTCAACCAAAACGGTTCTTGCATTTAGTTTTCTACTCCTTTGTCGGTATCCTATGGTCGATCGACATCAGACTAGGGCCTTAGCAAAGTTGTATTTTATTTTCCTTTCGGAAAAGGAACCGATTCAAATGGCGCGTTGTTTTGGATTTCCTATAATAGTTTAGTACAGGCACTATCACGCCAAAAGTAGTTTAGTACAGGC
>NW_007420892.1:0-533 GCF_000475195.1 Diaphorina citri
TGTACGAAACAATACAGGCTGATGATTTGAGCTTTTTTGATTGAGCATAGAGCTAATTTGAGCTTTTTTAATTGAGCATAGAGCTAATTTGATCTTTTTTAATTGAGCATAGAGCTAATTTGAGCTTTCTTAATTGAACATAAAGCTAATTTGAGCTTTTCAACTAAGCATAAAGCTCATTTGAGCTACACAGAAGTCCAGGTTCCTGCTTGCCAACTCATAAGACAATGACTAATTTGAGATAAAGGTAGGTATATAGGTAATGAGTAGGTATATTTTGAGACCTGACTATCTTGAAACAATACGCTATGTTGAGTCTCTCATTTCTTATTCACAGGTGTTTCCAAGGCAAAGGGACATAACTCCCAAAAGCTGTCACGGGTGTCAATGGTGTTAATTATGTATAGTAGGATATTAGCTTGGTCCGAAGGTTTCTTGTAGGAGGGTGATAATGAACTTGAGGTAATGAGGAGTCTATTTTCTGCGAGAATAAAGGTTGATCCTGTGGAAAATCCCGATTTGGCTCATTGAAA
>NW_007420893.1:0-533 GCF_000475195.1 Diaphorina citri
CAGTACTGTGGAAATTTCAAATGTCTCGAGAATAATTCAGGAATTCTAAATGTCACCTGTGTGATTCATCAGGAATATTTCAACATAGCAGGAAATCAGGAAAAACTCAACAGGCTGATGAAAAGTTTATTCCTGGATATGAATTTCAGAACTCCATCTTTTTGTGCTATTGATTGTAAAGTTTTCAGGACTGGTGAAAGTGGGGGGACGGGGTTTCTCTCGGGCCTATAGAGTGTTGGAATGTGTTAATTTCCTTCTTACGTTGCTATAAGTG
The DNA here is from genome assembly GCF_000475195.1 of Diaphorina citri. Classification (NCBI taxonomy): domain Eukaryota; kingdom Metazoa; phylum Arthropoda; class Insecta; order Hemiptera; family Psyllidae; genus Diaphorina; species Diaphorina citri. Next base: position 275 of record NW_007420893.1, read on the forward strand.
ACATTTTGGTTCGTTTTTAGCATCTCTTCGGGTGGAGTAAAAAAAAAATGTTTGATAGAGGGAACCAGGGAACTGTAACTACCAACTGAAGTCTCATCCTTCCGAAATCGAAGAGAAGAAAGAAAGGATTGGAGAAGCAATAAGAGATCTATAGTTCATCCAGATCAATGTGACAGCAATGAGCAATGAGTCATCAACCCAAAATGAAGGAACCAATCAGATTGCAGGAAATCCTTTTTTTTTTAAGAGGTTTGACAGA
>NW_007420894.1:0-533 GCF_000475195.1 Diaphorina citri
TTTATTCTTTCTTTTTACTACTGTTGTTTAATTCATGATTTTGATTATATTCAATTTCAAAGGAAAACATTCCTCTCTCAAAGAGCATGTTAATCATGACCAATATTTTGCTTTTTTTATTCTGAAAAATACTAGAAAGTAAAAAAAGAGAGGAAAAACAAGGAAAAAAACTTGCTCTATCAGAAAGCAATCTTGTTCTAAAGCTCGCATAAGTTGGATAGCTTTCCTATTTCCTATACCTTCACCAGGGAAGATGATGGGAAAATAATTTGTTCCTCGAAATTTTCCAAATTTCTCCTTAAACCCCGTGGAAAATCTTTGCCTCGATAACATGTTTCGTGAAATGGGAGCTACAACAGCTACAGTCTACACACATGTACGAGCTACACTGAGCTACATACATTTACGTTTAGAAATCTCTACATACATCCTACACACGTTTACAAATATCTACTTACAGCCTTACAGCTACACGTATTGTTCCATATCAGATTTTTTGTAGGGAGAAGCTTTCTTGTGAACCCCAAGACCCC
>NW_007420895.1:0-533 GCF_000475195.1 Diaphorina citri
CCAAAAAGGAGGAGTTTTTAAAAACTCCCGTTTGGATCATTAAAAATTCTCCCATTAGTGAAATCTCTCATTAAGTCATTGGTGAAACCCACCATGAGATTTTTTTTGACGATTTTTGATAAAGGGAACTGTAACTGATCCTACGCCCAGCCACTCACTATCAGGTAAACCACACAAGTACACCTGATCATATCTACCTCATAGTGTGTGTGCTCATTAGGTATCAGGTAGACCTGACAGGCGGCCCTGATCAGGTGTACCTATCAGATCTGCCTGATGTTGAGTGGCTGGTTGGCCTAAGTAAGACGGAGGGATGAAAACCTGGCCTCGGTGGTGTAGTAGTGAAGACGCTCGACGCTCGCCTGGTTGGTAGCCTATTCCACGAAAGATTGGTATTGAACTCTCATTGATTCTAAAAAGTCGAGAGAAACATTTATTCAAAAATATATTCAAATAACGAGGCTGCCAGTCTTTGGCTGGTTGCAGATCACAGCATGAACGGGGAATAGCGTCCGTTGGATTCCCAATGAAAC
>NW_007420896.1:0-533 GCF_000475195.1 Diaphorina citri
TTCGAACCCGGGACCTTCTGCATGGCAAGCAAGCGCGTTACCACTGGACCAACCGTGCCCCGTGATTTCTCTATTTCTTTAGCCTTAACAGTTTTCTGTTTCGAATAAACTCCGCCCTGGGCGGAATCTAACCGCGACCTAGCGCTTACAAAGTAGCGCTATCATCTAGCGCTTAATACAAGGTAGCGCTATCATCTAGCGCTTACAAGGTAGCGCTATCATCTAGCGCTTACAAGGTAGCGCTATCATCTATCGCTTACAAGGTAGCGCTATCATCTAGCGCTTAATACAAGGTAGCGCTATCATCTAGCGCTTACAAGGTAGCGCTATCATCTAGCGCTTACAAGGTAGAATCGTGAGAGTCTTATAGTTTATCAAAATTAATGTTCACTGATTCTCTCCGACTGGAAGTAGGTAAATCTTCCAAATGAAAGTAGGTACATATACCTGTTTATATCATTCTAAGAAGCAACTTTATTGTAATATTACTGACGATCAACCATGTACAACAACAGTCTTATTCTTCAAAATGT
>NW_007420897.1:0-533 GCF_000475195.1 Diaphorina citri
TTGTTTACATTTTTTTAGGATACGCTTTTATAACACATGAGGTATAGGGTACCCTCCCTCCACTACTTGAGCTCCTTGTTCAGAACATACCTCAATCAAACGGTATAATCCTAGCTGGAGACTTCAATGCACGGGTTGGCAAAGATCATGAAGCTTGGAAAGGAGTATTTGGAAAACATGGAGTGGGGAAGATGAATGAAAATGGTCAAAGGCTCTTACAACTATGCTCTCTACAGGAACTCACAATTGTAAATACTTGCTTCCAACTTAAATACTTCCTGGAAACACCCCCGTTCCAACCATTGGCACATGATCGACTACATCATAACAAGGACAAAGAAGAAATCAGACGTAAAAAGATGTAGAGTTATGAGGAGTGCTGCATGCGAAACAGACCATCAGTTAATAAGGGCATGTATACAACTGAAACCCAGAAGGTATATCCAAAAGAAAAAGCCAACAACATGGTACGACAGCAGATGCCTCAAAAATGAGACTATTCGACGAAATTTTGAAGAAAGCCTTGTAAAAAA
>NW_007420898.1:0-533 GCF_000475195.1 Diaphorina citri
CATGTCCAGTTTGCCCATGGCTAGCTTCAAGTTGATAGCTACTCCGCCATCCTTGATAGCCACGTTCAAATAGTCACTCCCGTCACCTGAAAATCGAGAAAAAGGAAATTGATTTAAAATATTTAAATTGATTTTTTTCAAGAAGTTTCATAGAGGTAACTGTAAAAAGGGAGTGCTTACCGTCTCGAAATCGAAGAGAGAAGGAGGCCAGGATAGGAGAAAGACATTTTTGACTTGCCAAGCCAGCAGTCAGTAGGTACTTAACGTAAGCATGCTATAGGGACTCCCCTTTCAAAAATCGAGCTTGCTCGATGGCTAAGCCTGAAGCTTCTTCAAGCATTCTTGGAGCTCGACAAACAATTTAACATGAGGAACACGAGAGTATGAGAATATTTCTAAATGACCACCTTCATTCAGAATTTCACATGTGAGGTACCTTTGGAAATTATCACATGATAATTTCCAAAGGTACCTCATCCCTTTGAAAATTCGAGCATCCCACGTCCCAAAACAGTCTACGAAAACTCTTGTAG
>NW_007420899.1:0-533 GCF_000475195.1 Diaphorina citri
TCCTTGTTCAACCGTATGACACAAATGTCTTTGTCATCACAAAGTTACACTACCAGGGCCGGAGGGTGAGTGTATAAATAGTGCTTAACATAGGCTAAAAACAGAGTGGCCAGTCTAGTTAGCTTAGTTGGTGGTACGTCGGCCTTGTAAGCGCTAGACTGCGGGTTCGATTCCCGCCCGGGGCGGATTTTATCCTGATGGGATAATTTTCGTTCTTGGAACGGCTGGCTTTCTCCTATCCTGTCTTCCTTCTCTCTTCGATTTCGGGACGATAAGACCATAGCAGTTACAGTTCCCTCTGTCAAACCTCTTTAAAAAAAAAAAAATGAAAAAATAAAAAAAACCTCTTAAAAAAGTTAAAAGGTAATACCTACGAGTACAATGGAACTGAATATATACCTAATTATTACCTGCCTAATTAGCCAATCACACAATATTTGTGGCCAATTTTGAGTAATCACCCCCAGCAGTCCATAAAAGTATTATTGTCCTCCTCCCCAATTTCTATTCTATTCTACATATTCCCCCCATTT
>NW_007420900.1:0-533 GCF_000475195.1 Diaphorina citri
CAGAGGGAACTGTAACTGCTATGGTCTTATCGTCCCGAAATCGAAGAGAGATTTTTTTTTTTTTTTTTTTTTTTTTTTTGTTCCGAGAACGAACATTATCCCATCAGGATAAAATCCGCCCCGGGCGGGAATCGAACCCGCGGCCTAGCGCTTACAAGGCAGACGCACTACCAACTATCCGCCCCGGGCGGGAATCGAACCCGCGGCCTAGCGCTTACAAGGCAGACGCATTACCAACTAAGCTAACTAGGCTGGCGATTTCCAAGTTTTACGTACAAAAATTGTAGCATTCTCCAGTTTAGTATCATTTCTTCATGTTTGCAAGCTAGTAGATATTCTGTGTTTACCAACACGAGGAGTTGCTTTGGTTCAAAGACCCGGAACTTACGAAATTGTTTCAGAGAGAAAGAGATGCTCTCTAGCTAAGTAGTTAGAATTAGAACTATGGGAAAAGATCCCAGAGAATTAAAATAAACTAGATATTAGTATTCATTGAATAGTTAGGTAGAGGTACTGTTGTAAATACTTTGGTA
>NW_007420901.1:0-533 GCF_000475195.1 Diaphorina citri
ATCGGTGGAAATTTACATAAGTATTAAACCGTGTTTATTTCTTTGTTGTGTGGGGGGTAAAGAAAGGGGATTTTTTTTCTCTCCCCCTTTCTTTCCTAAATGGAATTCATTTTTCTTTTCCTACCTTTCTCTCCTTCTCCCCTAATCCGTTACCCTTTTCTCCCTTCTTCTTTCACCCTCAAGTCTTTTTCCCCACCTGTCTCTTCTCCCTAGAGCTTTGGGTATATTTAAAGGTGCTTTAGATATTTATTGTTTTCTGTGAAGAGTGTATTTTTATTTCCTCAACATAAAATACAAGATACAGGGTAGTGTAGGGCGCCTTTGCCGAAGGGATTTATTCAAAACACAGCACATTGCATACACAGTCCCAATAGCAGGCGGTCATACAAATTTTACCTCCAACAAAATATCAAATGTGTCAATCTGTGAATGCAATACCTAGGTACGAACGTACCTACCTACCTACTATAAAACTAATGAACACCATGAACTGGTAAAATTAAATTAATCATAAATTGAGTTCAGTTAAACCC
>NW_007420902.1:0-533 GCF_000475195.1 Diaphorina citri
AGTTATTCATAGAAATATTTCAAATAAGTAAGTACTCAATGTCAAAAGTCTCAGTTAAGAAATAATGGGTAATCAGAAGAAAAGTTCTTGAATTTTTTTTCAAGTACCGTAGGTATAGGAGTTTTGGTGTCTCCACCATTTGTACAAAACCACTTCGCTTCATTTTCCTCTTCCTCCTTCTGAGTTCTGATTCACCTTCTTCTTTACCTACCTCGTTTTTCTCTTTCTTCTTCCCTCCTCCTCCTCCTTGTTCTTCTTTTTCTCTTTGTTCTTCTTTTTCTCTTTGTTCTTCTTTCTTCCTTCTTGCATCTTCTTCTTTTTCTCCTTCTCCAGCTCCTTCTCTTTCACCTCCTTCTTCTTCTCTCCTCCTCCTTTTTTCCCTAAATCTTCAGTAAACACAGAACTAGCTGTCAATTATTACACTAGGATTGCTTTTGATTCCGTGACTGGATGTTGCGGGACCCACTTAGCCTCGTGAGGAAAATGAGTAGCTATGATATATAAATGCGCATGGCGACCCGACCGGTGCCAGC
>NW_007420903.1:0-533 GCF_000475195.1 Diaphorina citri
GTACATATTTATATTTTATTTATGGCTAGTTGGCTAGGTCCCCTATTAGAGTTTAAATCTGGGCCTCCTGCTGTGCATACAGTGCTGTGGGGTACATCGGTGTTTGGGGGGGGGCACATGTGTCCCGAGTGAGATCCCTTGAGCTGGATGAATGACCATGAGTATATTTTACTGCCCGTGCTTCGCCACGGAAAATTGATTATAACTCTAGATCGATTAGGAAAATCCTCTCTTTTTGTACATGTATAATATATTAATGTGTGTCCACACATAGTCAACCGGCCGTAGATACACATCGATTGACCGTCGACTATAAGTCGACATACCTTTATATTTTGATCCTGTATTATTGCACATATCCATATTAGAAAAATAGCCCCTCCAAATGTCAGCTTTCCAGGTGGTTTGGAAGGTTGAGCAATCAGTGTATAAAATCCTATTCTTCTTCTTCCTAGCCTTTCCCTAAATGTACATATATATATATATATAAAAAAACTCACTTTTACCTCATATCTTAATATGCCTTTTCAGGC
>NW_007420904.1:0-533 GCF_000475195.1 Diaphorina citri
CTTCACGTCCTCTGTGATTCCAGGCCAGAACAAAGTTTCCCGGGCTAGTTTCAATGTGGCCTCTATGCCAAGGTGACTTGAATGAAGCTTCTCAAGGAACTCTTTCCTAAGACATTTGGGAACGATGATTTGATTACTCTTTAGTAAGAACTTATCCTCGACCACAAGATCTGATCGGAAATTCCAAAAACATTTGATGAGATTGTATGTCCGTGTGTCTGTCCTTCTGTCTGTTTGTAAACAAAATATCTCGAGAACGGTAAGAGCTAGAGACTTGAAATTTGGTATGTAGGTGTGAAATGTGACAAGGATGCGACACGAAACTTTTGGTTAAGATCGGTGCAACGGTTGGCGGCATTTTACCGCTTTTTGGCAGTTTTCGTTCGATCCTCAAGGTAATGAACCCCATCTCTTAATTCTTTCACACAGCTAATGTGATCAAAAGTTTCCAATTTGTAAACATCGAGCTGCAATATTATCTCGGGAACGGTATGAGCTAGAGACTTGAAATTTGGTATGTAGTCCACAAATGA
>NW_007420905.1:0-533 GCF_000475195.1 Diaphorina citri
TGCGGCAACTGATCGTGGCTTTGGTGGCTTCAATCTGGGGAAGACAAGAGTAGATACACAATTGTTCAAATTTCGGTCTTTAGCTGTGTCTATACATAGTCGACGCCGTCGATAGACGTCAACTGAAACAACTGTACACTGCCTCGACAACATAGATTCACCTCTTCACCTCGTCGATGGACGAGGTCGACTATCTGTGAACACAGCTTTAAATACTCATGCAGAGTTAGTTAACAAGATTAAATTTCAGTGGAACTACACTTAATTCAGACTTCAAAGTTCTGGTTAAAAGAGGTTTTCGCTCTACACTATATGCACTAAAAGTACGTACCTAGATAGAGGTAAAGTAATTGAGCAAGTGTATCGCAAAAATGGCTTACCCCTAGAATTCCTGGTGGGAACTGGTCATCGCAGAAGTTCTCACAAGTTTGTACAAACTTGTAAAGGCCAGTGACTGGCGGGAAAGGTGGCCGGGTAGGAATGGTGAAATTGAGCAGGTCTGCCCTAGCACGATCTTCAGCCTCGCTACAGGA
>NW_007420906.1:0-533 GCF_000475195.1 Diaphorina citri
AATTTGACAAAACATATGAATCTACACCAGGGTATCAGATATAAATGTGATTTGTGTTCAAAGGAATTTTCCAGCAAAGGTCATTTGACAGAACATATAAAACTACACCAGAATGTCAGATGTAAATGTGATTTGTGTTAAAAGGTTTTTTCCTGCAAAAAATATTTCAAAGGACATATGAAACTACACCAGGACATAATAAATAAATGTGATTTGTGTTCAAAGGAATTTTCCTGCAAAAGTAATTTGACAAAACATATGAATCTACACCAGGGTATCAGATATAAATGTGATTTGTGTTCAAAGGAATTTTCCTGCAAAGGTAATTTGACAGAACATATAAAACTACACCAGAATGTCAGATTTAAATGTGATTTGTGTTAAAAGGTTTTTTCCTGCAAAAAATATTTCAAAGGACATATGAAACTACACCAGGACATAAAAAATAAATGTGATTTGTGTTCAAAGGAATTTTCCTGCAAAAGTAATTTGACAAAACATATGAATCTACACCAGGGTATCAGATATAAATG
>NW_007420907.1:0-533 GCF_000475195.1 Diaphorina citri
AATAATAATAACAAAATTAATTTTTGAAAGGAATGGTGCGAAGAATAAATAAATGCTCGTCACAAATGTCATTCCCCACGCTAAATTTTATGACGTGACTTGGACTCGAACCACCAACCTTCTAATTCAAAGTTCACCATGCTAACCACTAACCTTCTACGCGCTTCGGTTTTGGGCGTGGGGTCCTCTTTTTCTCTCTCTCAACACCTGTTTTATTTTGTCCACATATGTACTTAATTTTGGATTTTTTTAGCACAATTAAATGTCCTTTTCATATGCAGATAGTTTGTTCAAATAGAATAGAAAACCCTGTTTATACTGCAAGAATCAGACTGAAAAGTCCCTTTACTCCCGCAGTCTAAACAAAAACAAATAGAACTGCTTTTCATTCGGGAATTACTCACCTTCTCCACCAGATCGCTCCACTGTTTACTCGGTATCACCACGCTAGCACCATCATCACTCAAGGGTGGAACCACAGGGGTCACCACAGCCCCACTGGGTACAACAGGAGTCACCGAGGCCCCACTGGA
>NW_007420908.1:0-533 GCF_000475195.1 Diaphorina citri
GAAATTTTAGATAAAATTGATTTCGAAATTGAAATTTTATATGATTGAAAAAACGATAGTGACTGAACGAACGATTGACCAAACGATATTTTTTTGAAAAATAAGTTTTAACGGATAAATTTCAACATGTTCGAGAATGGTGGTATAACGATATTGGTATATCATAAGAGTGAAGAAAGTATTGACTTACCATCCCCTTGGGACTTGGAGGTTTCCACAGATTTAGCAGCCACCTCTGAAATCAGAACAAGAACTAGTTAGAACAACTTGATATTTATGGGTCAAATCTTGCAACCACTTTTGAGACACCTTTACCAGACCGATTGAACTTTTTTATTTAGTGTGGTAATAGTAACCAATAACCATGATGTCTCCAAATATTTCAAGTTTCCCAGATTAGCAAATATGTGTACGTGTGAACCATTAACATAATTTAAAGCTAAACTAAAGGAAATGGGACTCACTTGGGCTAGCTTCCACCTCAGCAGGGGAAGACTTTTTCTGTTTCTTCTTCTTACTTTCATCTCCACTGG
>NW_007420909.1:0-533 GCF_000475195.1 Diaphorina citri
GATTTATCTTTTTTATATTTTGGACATGTAAATTTTTAGAAATAATTTTGGATTTTATTCACAGATTATTTAGAAAAAAATAAATTTAATAGGTATCTAAAAAAAAAAATCTACCTAACTGAAAATTTCAAATCAAGTGTTGCAAAAAAGAAAAGAAAGCATAATTAATTTACAACATAAAAGAACAACTAGATTCACTTCAGTATTCAAAGGATGGCCCCGACAGGATGGTGAAAACAGATGCCAAATCTTTTTTAATCAACTGAACCTAGAATTTACCTAAAAATAAATAAAACTGAGAATCATTAAATTGACTACTGAGTTACTGACTTGACTTACATATCTACTATTGGTGGTTTAACTTTTGGAGGATACTTCTTTTAGTCCAAAATAATATCCCCCTAACATCCTAAACCTCAATCTACGACTGTACAATTTCCAAAATTAAACTATTTAACTATACTCTTTTCAACTTATTGCAACTGACTTCGCCTGCCTTATCTTAAACCTAGTTCTGTTTTTTCTTTGGTTAG
>NW_007420910.1:0-533 GCF_000475195.1 Diaphorina citri
GGCTCACTCAGCCTCGTGAGGAAAATGAGTAGCTATGACATAGAAATGCGCATAGCGACCGGTGCCAGCATTGGTAGGTAAACATTGGATTTTAGGATTATTGAGATATTGGGAAAATTGGGAAAAATCCTACGATGCTGCAGTGAGCACCAAAGTTGTGACATAATAACACAAAGAAACTTCATTTACCTATATGAGTAAGCGACGTAGAATCTCTCTTGGACACATAGTCACCCAATAGAGAACACAGAACATTGAAAATCAATGACTCTGTTCAATTCAGACCAACATATAAATAAATTGCAAACTTTGAATTTGGAATATATTACACGTTTCAGACCCATGCGGCTTGTGCACACCGTTAGGTACCGACTTTCACAGCTGTCCTTCAAGCTTGGTTTCGACGGTTCTTGAAAATGATTACTGAAACACTGCTGATGACACATGGGTGAGATACAGTTGAGAGCTATCGTGACGAATACTAGGATTGGGAATTCGCACTTGAAAAGATATCACCAAAGCCGCCACCATTT
>NW_007420911.1:0-533 GCF_000475195.1 Diaphorina citri
TATGTTGAAATGTTAAAATTTATACTTAATGTGCTCAAGTATAAATTGAAATATAGTGCAACCTCTGAATAACAGACACCAATGTAGTGAAATCTAAGTAGTGCAACCTCTGAATTTGAAGATGCCTGATAATAATATTAGGTACCTACTACAAAATGCACAAATCCAGTGTCCATTGTTCAGAGGTTTTTTTCCCCCCATAAGAAACTGATGAAAAATGTCTGTTTCCCAAAAAAGTGTCCACTAATGGGATACCGTCATCTGAGGTGACTTTGCACCTGCCCGGGTGACTTTGCACCAACTCAGTAAAATGTTTTGAATGCTGACTGAATGCTTCTGGAGGAAGTAAAAATTTTTTTAAAAATATGATAAAATAGCTGATATCTTTGTGAAAAAACATATGAGCACTTTGAGCTTATGTTTACTTTCATTTTAGAGTTATCAGTCGTTGAAGGAGGACCCCTTGAAAGCAGTGTGAAAAAGCTCCGGAAAATTTCAAAGCTGCAGCAGTCCCATGGTGTGATAGGCTAAGT
>NW_007420912.1:0-533 GCF_000475195.1 Diaphorina citri
TCACCAACTGGATTGATAGGGGAAAGAAGTCCAAACCGGACCCCGAACTAGAATGAGGTTCAGTGAGAATGATACATGAATATTGGATTATGAAGTTCAGTGGTAATGATGCATTTTGATTATTTTGTTTGCGGGACTTGCAAGCTGTTGACTTTGCAACTCCTTTCTGGAAGAATAATGGGAACATGTGTCCCTTAGATATCCTATTCAAACTCCTTAGACCACAAAGCGTCTCATTTCAAGGGTGATTGGTAAACTAGTCTTTATTATACGGTCATGAGACCAAATTTCACCTACCTACTAGGTATCCAAGGTATCCTGCTATACTTAAGTGGAAACTCTTTTTTGTGCGGTTACATCTCTAAAACCACACCATTTGCAAATTTAATGTGGCACACTAACACTACCCTGAGGTCCCTGAGCAACCAAGATTCTATCATTTTACAGGGTCCCCATGACACCCACTCACACTCAGTATACAGGAGTCTCTGATCTCACAGGGTCCCCAACCAGTAAAAGCATTTTGTTACCTA
>NW_007420913.1:0-533 GCF_000475195.1 Diaphorina citri
AAGCAAGTATTATTTAATAAAAACAATAAAATTTATTTGCAATATTTTCAAACAATATTTATGGAATAACAGTGGGGTAAAAACGTCCTGAACAATAGCACGTTGAATACACCAGTTCCCAATCGATCACTGGAGTTAAGCAACATTATGCGTGGTTATTATCTGGATGAGTGACCACCTCAGACAACACGTGCTGCCAAGTAGCGGGTCCACAAGAGTGATTTATTGAATGACTGATCGGTGATGATTGCTCGGATAGGACCTGATTAAGTTCTTTTATGATGTCGAAATATACGTTCATAATAGGACCAAAAGTCCCTTCACCCCAGCAGTAGGCGATGACTATTATCCTGGTCAAATTCTCACATAATATACTGAAGGCAATTTTCTGGGATCGAACCCACGCCCTTCCGTTTATCAGGTCAACTTCTTGACCGCTGCACCGCCGAGGCAGGAAAAATCAACCTACCTCCCTTCTTCTCCTTATCGCCTTCTCTTATTATCCCCTCCTCCTCCACCTCCAGACCATTTTC
>NW_007420914.1:0-533 GCF_000475195.1 Diaphorina citri
GCAAAATACAAAATTTGTTGGAAATGTCTGAAGTGTTGTAAGTGTTGTAAGTGTATGATCAGTGTGCGCGCTGCTTAATAAGTCCTAAAGGTGTGTCCACACATAGTCGACCGGCCATCGATCGACTGAACCGTCCACACGGCCTCGACAAGATTCACCTCGTCGGACCGACGGCCGCCGACCGGTCGACTATGTTTGAAAGAAAATGATGAAAAGGCACAAACCTTACACGAAGGTGCCTCACTTGATTTCTTTAGGTATGGTGCTACTACGTTCAACGAACAATCAAACCATCCACCTGTGAAGTCTCAAAAGTTATAATGATGGAAAAGCTAATGTTGGTCTTTCTAGTCAAGTGAAGACTTTTTACTTCTTTATTCCATCATTATATCATGTTCTTGACAATGTATCCCGTCCAAAAACACTTCTCAAAAGCTATTATCTCCAGTTATAATTTAACCCTATATTTCATGTTGTGCCAGATATGGAACAATTAATTAAAAGTACCCTACCAACCATAGAAATGAAAATTA
>NW_007420915.1:0-533 GCF_000475195.1 Diaphorina citri
CCCACTCCCACCTCCCCCAACCTCCTCACCAAGACCTCACTCTGTTCTTGGAACACCTCAACGAAGTCTTCGAGAATCCGGAAATGAAACGCAGGCGTCAATATTTTTCGCCTCTGATGCCAAATGTGACCCGCGCTGGTGAGCAGGCCGTTGCCTAACCAAGGTTCGATGTAGCGGTAGTCGGAGCTTTTGTGAATCGTGCGACTGTTGTTCAGGATTGGCTGGAAATTAATGGTGAGGACGATTAATAATACATTGAAGGACCAGTCTTTTAAAAATTATTCAACAAATGGCAAGAGGTAAAAAATGAGAGGTTCAATAACCTGCATAATAGCTAATGTTTTATGGATCAAGGTATGTTGTCAAAAAATCAAAGCCTTCTAAAATAGGGATATAAAACCAACAAAAAAGGAAGGAAAACGGTGGTCTTCTTACAAATGGCAAAGTGTTACTATTAAGTACTTAATGACGTCAAAATCGTATTGTTTATTTTACTTTCTATTTACCTCTGCATTTTCAGCCGTGTGTATAAA
>NW_007420916.1:0-533 GCF_000475195.1 Diaphorina citri
CTTTCTTCCATCGTGAACTGGATGTGTTGGTTAATAGTATTTATATAATTGAAAAAATCAGATAGTTCTTTCTGTGACCCAGTGAACATACAAATTACATCGTCAACGTATCTGTACCAATAAGTGATTTGGGTTTTGTAAATGGAATTTTGAAAAATTTGATTTTCTATAGAGTACATGAATAAATCTGCACTTAAGGGGGATAATGGGCTACCCATTGGTAAACCTTGATTTTGAAAATAGATTTTATCATTGTATGAAAAATAATTTTGATCCAAACAAATATTAAAAAATTCAAACAATTCTTTGGAAAAAATGGGGTTGATGTTGGGTACCAAGTTAAGATGCTCTTCAACAATAATTTTCAACTCGGGTACTGGAATACTAGGAAATAAGTTTTTGACATCAAAAGACACAATTTTGGCACCTACAGGAACATGTACATCTTTAATCTTGTCAATTAATTCTGTGGAACTGGAAATAGCATGAGGATTCTTGAATTTTGTTATTTCATGATACAGTGAGTTTGTTTT
>NW_007420917.1:0-533 GCF_000475195.1 Diaphorina citri
TCCCAAATTTTTTAAGCCGCCTTATTTTTTGACAGTGAAAATAATTATTGTCAAGTTTTTTCAAGTTTAGGTACCTACTTTTTTTCTCAACTTTTCCTTACACAAAACTTGTGTTTCTTGTTAAGCAATGATTGTGTTCTTTGTGCGAAAATACATAAATTAAAATGTGTATTGTGATCGTTGGAAGCTAAGTTTGGTCCTCTCCTTTCTCCTTCGTCCTTCTTCTTCTTCTCCTCCTCCTCCTCCTCAACCTCCTCCTCCTTCTTTCTCTTCATCTTCCTCTCCTTCTTCTTCAATTTGTTTTTATTTTTTGGTGATTGCCAGTTGTACTCTGTTCTTGTTGTAATTAGGTTTTGATGTAATTTCTTTTTCCTTTTCCTTTTTAGTCCGTCCTTCCTTTATTACAATAGTTTTAAAAGGTATAAGGGACGGACTATTGTATTCGCTTCGGTGTCGTCGGTCGGTCGGTCTGTCTGTCTGTCCCCATAGAAGGACTTATCCAAACCTAGTCGACCTATATATCAAATTAAAGG
>NW_007420918.1:0-533 GCF_000475195.1 Diaphorina citri
GATTGTCTCAGGATTGTGTTTAATCCGAGGTTGACCTGGGTATGAAGTATTGGGAAATCCTTGTTTTATCTCAATCCCAAGTTGGTAAACCCCAGCATAAGACACCTTGTGTTTTCGGCCCAACTTGATACTGGTGAAAGTAATACTCGAGGAAAGACCGGACCCTCTGTTGGACACAGTTAGTCCAGTGAACCATTGGCAAAAAATTGTACCCGTTTTTTGATTACAAATATTTCAACGGGTGTTCTCGTGTTAACCCAGCACCTAAATGGGAAGTCTTGCATCTCTTCTCGCCCATCTAATGAGGTGAGGGGCATACTTTGGGATGGGCAATGTATGTACATAGATATTGTAGATACTTGATATCTAAAGGTGACACATTAACGTGCCAGATACTCAACTCCTATGTGATACTGTCTGTCTCGTATGCTATAGCTGTCACTAAGGTACCCTAGCACACGTCCACCCTGTAGTAAATCGCTAAACAATACGTTTTTCCATCTTACTGTTAGCGCTAGGGAGGGTGAAATAGA
>NW_007420919.1:0-533 GCF_000475195.1 Diaphorina citri
TGTCCCTATTATTCTCGCATGTTCTTCCACGTGAAGACAATGTTCAAAGGATTTACACTTTAGGACCTGGTTTCTCTTTCCAAATCCCATTGTTTGAAATTGAACCTTCATTGAGGGGCTCGGTGAAATGAAATTCTGTCACATCCACTAAAATATTTTTTAATGTCTTGTGAATATTCTGATGATTTGGATATGATAAATGGAAGAGAAAGTCTTTGGGAATTTTCAAGAGGAGGTGAATACATTCACGTTCATTTTTTTTAGCGCCACATTCTTTTGAAGAAGAAAAGATCCCAAATCAATCAGGACTGAGGAGCTCTGAACTCTAATTACACAGAGGATGTGTTTACATTATTGATGTTCTGAAACTCCAGTAGCTCCTGAGTAGTGATGTGTGGTTTATGTTAATATCACGGCGTTGACTGTAAACAGATATATTAACATGTGACTAATTCCATGTAGTCAACATCATACAAACCATAAGAACAGCAATACCACCGCCTAGCGCCTTATGATCAAACCTGTTTTATAAC
>NW_007420920.1:0-533 GCF_000475195.1 Diaphorina citri
AAAAAGCTATTGTTAATGTGATAATCTGCTAGTTTTGTTTATTGAGATAACTTTAATAGGGAAGTAGAAATCGATAGGAATGTATTGATTAGACTTCAAAGGACAATGAACATTTCAACACAGGAATTAATATATGGATCATGATAGTCTAAAGCTCTAAAGTATAAAGGTTCTGGACTTTTTAGTCTAAACTTCTTTGAATTTATACAATCACAAGAACCAAGGACCTCCATGTAAACTTACACAATTAGAGCCTTGTTTGTCGAAAGTATGGTATTGTACTTGTATTGGTTTGGCAAAAGTCGATTTCTCTTGTACTATGTGTATGCGATATTTGCCCAAATTTCAGTCATCTAGACCTGAAATTTGTGTATCGCGTACACAAGCAACGATCTGTCGAAATAGCAGGTTGTGTGTGCTCATCAAGTAGGTATCAGGCAGGCCTGACAGATGGACCTGACAGGCGGACCTATTCAGCCGTACCTGTCAGGTCTACCTGATAGTGAGTGGCTGGCCTAGTTATCTACAAGACC
>NW_007420921.1:0-533 GCF_000475195.1 Diaphorina citri
ATCTGAAGTCAAAACTCCAGAAAAGCAAGTCGTAACTTCAAGATACAAGATTTGCCTTTATTTTTCATATCGATTTATCTCGGGATCTAGAGGTCGTAGAGGAAAAAGAAAAATCTTGTAAGCAAAAGTATACCCACCCTATGTTACCTATGTAAATTATTATTAATATCACTTTTAAACTTCTAACTTTTATTTTTCCATACTTCCGTGGAACAGGCTACTGGGATTTACCAAAGAGCCACCCTGTATGCATTTGTAAATAAACAAGTAATGAAATTTTGTGTCTTTTTTACAAAGGAAGTTGCATCTCAGCTCATTGTAAAATCTGTTACATAAGAGAGAAGAAGAAATAATTTGTTTTATTTATTGATGAAAAATTGCAAAAATAATAAAAAAAATTGATAATAAAATAATAATGGAAGATCAAATATGAAAAGTAATAAGTAAGTACTACAAATAAATATGAGTCTTGTTTTTCATGTACACTCAGCTTTGAAACAAAATGTTTATGATAACATGGATTTAGGCTCTAG
>NW_007420922.1:0-533 GCF_000475195.1 Diaphorina citri
TTTTTTTTTTTTTTTTTTTTTTCAAGTCATCTGCAATATCCTCTATTATTCCTTCAGTGTTTTCTTCTTTGTCGTCGTCTTCCACTTCTTTTTCTCCTTCTTCTTTTTCTTCTTCTTCTTCATCTTCTTCTTTTTCATCTTCTCCCAACTCTCTAAAGTCTTTTCACATGTTGTTCGTCTTCTGGTACTTAAACAATTAATTGATGACAGAATTAGTGTGTTCAAGTGATCCTCCCCTTACAATGTTCAATATTGTTCATAGTATCTGTGTGTTATTTGTCCTGGATACCTATCATCTGGACTTTTTATTGGACCTAATAATTTTGAGATGGGTCCTTGGGTGTGGACCTATTTGTCCTGATGTTGTTTCCTAAATATTATGTGTAAGTTTATGGAAAGCATGTGGATTTGTTCCTTTCGTAGATCAGGTGCCTTCTGTAGTTCTGTATTTTGTATATTCATTTGACCATTCAAATAGACGTAATATTTGACTTCATGGACACGATTTGTGTTTCCACAAAGATTGCTAAATA
>NW_007420923.1:0-533 GCF_000475195.1 Diaphorina citri
CGGGGTCAGTAGGAACCGAGGGAATTTTAGTCAAAGGGGGACGGGGAACTACAGTGCTACTTTTAAAAGCACCGAAAACAGGAAGTACCCACCTCATACCTAAATCCTACTACCTACCATAGTAAATGAAAAATTATTCAGACCCCTCTTTACGTAATACTAAAATTAATAAATTATTGTAATAAAATAGGTATAGGTACCTACCCAACTATTATTGCTTGCTTGCATAGGACTGAAGAGTCCCTTTACTCCAGCAGTAGGCTACTACTATTATTGTAGTCAAATTCTCAAATTACCTATATTGAGGATAAATTTCCATACCTCGGCTGCAATTGAACCCACGCCCTCCTGCTTACCAGGCGAGCGTCTTGACCACTACACCACCAAGGCTGGTGAGTAGGTAAGTACTTACCTGTAGGTATCTCAGACTCCAATAGAAAAGGTCGCACGTGATTGGTACTCGTATGTTAGGTACAATGAATAGTAATGAATGTATTTGAAATGAAGCTTTTATTTTTCTATCATTGAACTGG
>NW_007420924.1:0-533 GCF_000475195.1 Diaphorina citri
TCAAGTCGTGATGCCTACGATGCTGGAGAATTCGATTGAAATATGCCACCCTGTCTTAGTTGATGTTTGATGTCAATTTTCTCAATCACCCAGCTGTTAGCTGTTTGGAAAATATTTGTGATGTGATCCCAGTTTGGCACGTACTCAAAACTGATGTCAACGCTGAATTATAAACAATGACGATAATATAAACAATGGAGGCACTTGATCACAAATCATGTGTCCAATGGGGACCTATTACTCATCACACTTTGGCCAGACACTTGTAATATGGCACAACAAGCGTGTAAATTGATACCAAGTTATTACTCTCATCACCGGTCAGCCATGTAGTGTTTCAATGGGTTTTAGCAAACTTGTTTTCTTCAAATGTTGTAGTGGTAGACAGCAAATGAAGTGAAGTTACAGATGTGGCATTGCTTTGTAAAAGATCATTTGCAAATTTTCCAATGTATTCATAATGAGGATAATATACCGATCATAGAGGGACACATGTAAAATACAGGACCTAATTTGATTAAAGACTAATTGAG
>NW_007420925.1:0-533 GCF_000475195.1 Diaphorina citri
TATAGGATAAGTACAGTAAAAAGCCACACTTTATCAGGTCATAAGGAACCAACCCTTCTTTGAATCATCAATAGTGTGCAATAGCAGCATTTGATTGTTTCTTTGCATTTGATAGAATGAATATGAAAAGAAGCATTTGATACTTTGACCTTTGTCACAGTAGTTCTTCTTCTATTTAGAATAGAATAGAATAGATATTTCTGATGGATGATAGGTAAGAGGTGGCCAATTGGCTATGGTGGATTGTTTGGATTCAACAAGTCCCAACAATTAAGCCAGGGTGAATGGGTTCAAAGTTTTCCCCCCTAAATTAACTTCAAATCTCCTCATCAAAATTTATTTTTATACATACCAACCTTTTCTAATAACTACATTTTAACATTATTCTTACCGTTTTTATTATTATTGGATACTAGGTATTGGTATAATTTTTACCGTTTTTATTATTATTGGATACTATACGTTATCCAGATGGATATGGCAGCAAGGAGTCATTACAAAAGTAGGCTACGTTGCCAAACATGTCAAAGGTG
>NW_007420926.1:0-533 GCF_000475195.1 Diaphorina citri
CAGAGAAAGAAGTTTTCAAGGAGCATGAATAAAAGAAAAGAACATGTAGAGATAACTATGAAACAGATTAACATTTCACTCTAACATTGTAAAATAAGGAAAGTAAAAAACAAGAACATTAATCTAGACCAGAGCTCTGGCGTACTTGGAACTAAATCTATTACTACTTGAAGAAGTTTTAAGTCAGCTTTTAAGCAAATGAAAAAAATGTGCTAGGACAGTGTGGTCTTACTGAGAAACAGTAGAAAGGAAGTAGGTACATACCTACATTACCTACATAATGAAGAAATAGTGAAAGAGGAAAGAGGGAGGGGAGACGAAAAGTGGTCAGTACATCCTAAACAAAAGTTAAGTTCACAACTACCAAGATCGAATAATTCACACAATAAAGACCCACTTCATCCCACAGAGTCGCCCCTGGGCCTGGAACCGTAAATGCTGAAAATAAGCTAACGTGAAAAGCAAAGGAGGGGAAAGAGAAAAATATTAACGAAGATTTAATAAAATTTTAAAACATAAATGTTAAAATGTGT
>NW_007420927.1:0-533 GCF_000475195.1 Diaphorina citri
CTCCTCTCTTCGATTACGGAATGATAAGAGGTCCGTTGTTCCAGTTCATCAAACCTCTCTCTCTCTATCTAAAAAAAAGAACTAAACAAATACAAAAAAAATGCCCAAATGAAAAATAATACATACCTACTCCCTTCGTTCTTTCCATAACGATAGGTATCATAGGGACTTATCAGTAGATCAGCTCTGGTGCAATATTTACATTACTGTAGGTAAGTAGGTACTGCAAAACTATACATAGGTACATACCTCCGGATGTATTATTAATAATAGGTACAATGTACAATCGAATACATTCTGTACTTCCAATTCAAAAGATTAAAATCTACATACGTATTCTAGGACGGGCCAATTCATAATTTCATAATCCTGTCCGGGCCAATTTGACGGATGATAAATCCTAACTAGACCACCTGGTCGATCTATAAGTATAAGTATACTTATCGTTCTGAAATCGGTAAGTAGATCGGATGAGGAAACACATGGCTAGATCGGTGTCAATCTGATAAAGTACAACACAATGCTACTCGTAA
>NW_007420928.1:0-533 GCF_000475195.1 Diaphorina citri
TCCAAACCAACATCAGATGTCAAACCAACATCAGAAGATAAAGCAGGAGATGCTAAAGCCGCGGAGAAGAAGAATGAAGCAGACAATGGGAGTCTCAAAAGTGACGAGGAAGAGGCAAATGAGAATGAAGAAAACGAACAGAAAAAAGGGCAATGAGAAGATCCATGAAAGGAGATTAAACAGAGATAGCGTTAAAGAAAGTAATGCACAGGATGAAATTGTTATAGAAAACCGAGAAAGAGCTGTTGGCCATGAAAAAAATGCTGCAGATGAAAAAGGAAATGCTCCACATGATGAAATTGCCATAGATGATCAAGAGGGAATGAAGAATGAATCCTGGTGTTCTGTGTGTAACATTTACCATACGGATTGATTGGCTGTATTAAAACCTGATTTTTTTTTTACTCCAGAGTTCTAGAATTGTACCACGACCTAATTAGGATAGTAGGTACCCACATCTTTTCAAATTATTTTCAAACTTTTTTATATCAATACCTATCACCGAAATTTGAGAAAATCTCATTCTGCGCTTT
>NW_007420929.1:0-533 GCF_000475195.1 Diaphorina citri
ATAGACCTTTTCGTGCTCTTTTCAATGATGTAAAATAGGTAGGTACCTACTCCAAAAGTCGATTTTTTGGACTTGGTCTGCTCTGTCTCTTGTCATTTGATGAACGACAAACCTTTGAAAAAGCCTAAAAAGAGTTCACAATGCTCAGGAATTAGATTTCAGCCAAAGTCGCTCGAACTTGGTACAGAGATTCGATAAACTATGTAGATGAAAAATATCCTTGGGCCCTGTTTCTAGAAGGTACGGTTCGGCCGTTATTCCGGATCAAAGTTCCGCTATTTAGGGCTATACAGGGAAAACGCTCAAAAGGAACTAGCGCTTCTCATGATTTTACCTTTAGCCACAGGTCGCCCAGATTTTGCAGACAGCTCCCATATTTAATGATGATCAAAAGTGTCCGCGGGCCGGACCTGGAGAAATGTACGGTTCGGCCGCTATTTAACGCCAAATCTTTAAAAAAGCTGAAAAAGACAGCTTCCATAATTTTATTAACTTTCTTTCTCATCTTATTATTCTCGTTGGGTTTCAGGTGA
>NW_007420930.1:0-533 GCF_000475195.1 Diaphorina citri
TAAGAAATAGGCAATTATTTAGGTATTATTGTCTCGTATAATTATTATATCAGAAATATTATATGCGGATGGCCACCTAAAACTGGGCTTATATAAGTAGGTACCTACTATAAATAATATGAACTTCACTTTTCAATGGTAAGAAAAATTAAGAGCTTCATCACCTATTTGACAAAAGACAAGATCTAACCTGATTGGTTTAGCAGTTGAGGCGAGTACTGTACTGAGTTGAGATTGGTGGGAGTTTGGTGTCCTTCAGGGATTTGAGCCAACTGTGAAGAAAATTGAAGAGTTAGAAGGTTGAGAAAAGTTCCGGAATCAGAAATGCCGGTATTTTTATCCAGGCCAAAGATCAATTAAACTTACATCATGGACACTCGTTGCTATGTTGAAAGCCCAGAAGAGGTTAGGTAGTAGAACAGCCAATAAGTTCCATGTTGCTATGTGTTGAAAGACCAGAAGAGGTTAGGTAGTAGAACAGCCAATAAGTTCCAATAGCTTTGAGAGTTCCAATAGATCAAAACTCAAAAGTT
>NW_007420931.1:0-533 GCF_000475195.1 Diaphorina citri
CAGTACTGAGTAAAGGGACTTTTCAGTCCTATGCTGGTAGTTATATCTATTCTATTCTATTTTTGTCCTTGATATATGTAGAAAGTAGGTACAATATTGTAACGTTGTACCTATACACTTGGGTACTTTTTATTTATTTATATATTTTTTCCTTTAGGTATATAGGTTCTTTAACATTATCGTTTGTTGCAATATTTCCAACTCCAACAAAGATCAAACCCGGGTAGATGGTAATCAAGTAATCATAAACAATCAGGACATCTTCATTCAGAAATAAGATGAGCATAATTTGATCTAAATGACAGATAAAGTGAAATATTAGATCAGTTATTAAAAAAATGAAGATATGAGATCAAAAATTGGTACATGAATGCAACAAAGGGTAACTGTACATAGATATTTAATAAGATAATGGAAGGTAGAAGGTATGTTTCTAAACATGTTTAATATTAATAAAAAAATATTAACTATGTATCAACAATGTAGATACTGGGTTTCAACCATTCTTACACGATCGAAATAACAATGAAGCT
>NW_007420932.1:0-533 GCF_000475195.1 Diaphorina citri
AGAGAGAGACGGGGAGAAAGAGAAAGAAAGGTGCTAAATATACACAAAAAGACGTGTAAAGGAATAAGCAAGAGGCCATTAAAAAAAGCTCAAAGTTAAAATAAATTATCTTGGCAAATGAGTCTGCAGGCTACTTATCTCAGAAGACTAAGGGGAAGGAATGAAATATATTATGTGCCTAATGTGAGAGGAAGGCTCTTAAATTAACGACGGAGTACTACCTACTACCTACATTTTGTATCAAATAAAAGATATTCTAAAATAGGACAGAGCTATAAAACGGCCAAGGGTCACGATCTACCTACTGTAAAATCATTCATGAATAATTACCTACATGATACAAATAAGGGGTATTCTTATCAAAATGCAAGCAAAGGTTTTCCGGCAGAGCTGATTAGAAGTCAATATTTTTTACTACATTTCTTACATTTTAGAAGTATGAAGTATCTCCCTATAATAAAATAAAATGTCTTTGCTTTCTTCTTTATCCAGTGTTCAAAAAAACATCTGTTCACCTCCAAAAACTTCTATCT
>NW_007420933.1:0-533 GCF_000475195.1 Diaphorina citri
AAAATCCCCCAAAAACCAGTTTTTTTGGATTTTTGGCTTTATGGTTCTCTGGACAAAATTTGCACTACCATTTTCGTGTTCCTGATAAAAAGACCTTTAATTTGATATATAGGTCGACCAGGTTTGGATAAGTCCTTCTATGGGAACGGACAGAGCGACCGACCGACAGACGACACCGAAGCGAATACAATAGTCCGTCCACTATACCTTTTATTATTACTATTGTAATTTAATAAAGGAAGGACGGACTAAAAAGGTATAAGGGACGGACTATTGTATTCGCTTCGGTATCTGTCACTCTGTCGGTCTGTCTGTCTGTCCCCATAGAAGGACTTATCCAAACCTGGTCGACCTATATATCAAATTAAAGGTATTTTTACCAGGAACACGAAAATGGTGGTGCAAATTTTGTCCAGAAAACCATAAAGCCAAAAAACCAAAAAAAACCTGGTTTATGGGGGATTTTTTTCACATTTTCTCACACAAATGAGCTCTGTTCTCGAAATTTGTCGCGACGACCTATGAACTCAAAG
>NW_007420934.1:0-533 GCF_000475195.1 Diaphorina citri
GACAGTTCCCTCTTTAAAACATCTTTAGAATAAAAAAAAATAATAAAAATACACTCTGTATAGGGTAGATTAGAGTCTGGAGAAAGGAAAAGAAGAAGGATTGGGTACATGTAAATGGAAGAGGAGTTGAAGGAGAGATAGACGTTAACAGGAATGGGTTAAATGATAAATGAAAGTACTGACAGGTGGGTAGATGGAGCTATGTATCTGAGAAACGTCTAATACTCCGGGGGAACGTTTATGAAGGTAGATGGGTGCATGGGGATGTGAAGGAATGGCTCCTAACAATTTTCTACTGGCTCATCAAGCACTTTATTTTGATTAGAGGTTTTTCTTCGTCAGCAAAATTGGGTACAGGTGCTACGGCCTCAATTGTATCAATATTGTGGACTTATGTACATATCAAAAATATGGAATCTTTCGTGATTTCAGGAATAATGTAACAGAACTTCCTTTTTGGAGCTTAAAAAAATTGCCAAAAGAGAATGGATTCAAGAAATTCAGAAGGCAAGAACATTGAGAAGAGTGTTCAA
>NW_007420935.1:0-533 GCF_000475195.1 Diaphorina citri
TTAGACTAATAAGCTCACCAAGACTCTTTATGAGTAAGTTCCACAGTTTCCTCAGTTCCCCTATTTGCCTGTTATTCATATTTTAATTGAGTCACTCTGTACATTTCTATTACGA
This sequence comes from Diaphorina citri, assembly GCF_000475195.1. Classification (NCBI taxonomy): domain Eukaryota; kingdom Metazoa; phylum Arthropoda; class Insecta; order Hemiptera; family Psyllidae; genus Diaphorina; species Diaphorina citri. The sequence goes on from NW_007420935.1 coordinate 116, forward strand.
AGATGTGTTTTCTGTCACCCTGTACAGACACCACATGATCCATCCTGTATACGAAGGAATCATGATTAGGATTAGTTGTTCGCCTCTAACATGTTTATTAATAACCGGGCATTTAGCATGCAGAATCATAGCACTTTGTCATTTGCCACCAGAGAGCACAGGTTCGTGTTATAGATCTCACTTGCAACTCTAGGCCTACAGGGTGTCTGGAAATTTGTGTCACTGTCATAGGGTGTCGATGCATTTCCTCGGTGGATTTCAGGGGATATCCTTTGGTAACCCCTGCACAAGGGTCGCCTCTGTCCAATACCAGCAACGTGCAAAGGTGAAAGGCCAGCGACGCGGCGACAGCACGTTGAATACACCAGTCTTCCATGGATCATTGAAGTTAAGCAACATTGCGCGTAGTTAGTATCAA
>NW_007420936.1:0-533 GCF_000475195.1 Diaphorina citri
TCTTTTCAATGAGACAGGAAGCAATACGCGTGAGCGCGAAGTTGTCTTTCACATTGCTCACTCTGAAATGGAAAGAGAGCGTGAAATTATATGGCTGACTCACTTTTATTATTTTTAAATCACTATTAATGAATTTATTTAATTTAGACGGAATCCCGAGTCGGGATAATACCCTAGCCTTGTAAGTATCCATTGTTAAACATCACTCGAGTAAAATAGTATTGTTTTTAAATCTCCAATCGGTTTGAGTTATTGCGAAAGATACTATATTCTATAACAACCTCGGAGGTGAAATTCCCCTACATAAACTCGCACAAAAGAGGCAACCTTCGTGATCAAGTGGGTATGTGATGAGAGGCATACTACGAGATGGGCATGCTACGATACAGACCACACGAGTCTAATGTAGCAGATGTTTCATTGCTACGAAATGGAAACGACGGCGAAACACTAATCTTAAAAAATAATAATAAATAAGTAAACAAAACTAAGAGAAAGTGAAATAACAACAACTCACCTAAAGGGTAAATCCC
>NW_007420937.1:0-533 GCF_000475195.1 Diaphorina citri
AAGGTGGTTGCGCCAGTCTAGTTAGCTTGGTTGGTAGCGCGTCAGCTTTGTAAGCGCTAGGCCGCAGGTTCGATTCCCGCCCAGGGCGGATTTTATTCTGAACGGAAAATGTTCGTTCTCGGAACGGCTGACTTTCTCTTAGCTTGTCCTGCTTCTCTCTTTAACGGAAGAACCCGGCACCTTCAGAGTGTAAAACTTTTGCCCTAAAGAATCCAAGGTTTGTCCAAGGAAGATCTCTTACTAATGTTATCAAGTTCGATTATGTAATTCTTTTTTTAGGGATACCTGTAAGGGTTTATTATGACACAAAAGATTTAGGAAAGATCGCAGTGACCAAGGGACCTTTATTAAAGCCGATGGCCCTTATAGGGATTTAAGGGACTCACAAAGTCTAGGAACATTCAAAACCTCCCTGGTGAAATATCTCAAAGCCTCCCATCGAAAGAAAATTCAGTGGTTGGGTGGAAGAGCTCCTCCAGGAGAACCCTGCCACAAAAGTAGAATAGAATAGAATAGAATAGAATATACCCTGT
>NW_007420938.1:0-533 GCF_000475195.1 Diaphorina citri
TTGTTGTTGTTGTTTACTATTATTGTATTATTTAAGAAGTTTACTCTATATCAGTATATCAGCATATCTCAATATTGTACATATTAACTTGAAAATCACAATTATACTTTGGGAGAGTGGACAAGGGAACTTGAATCGTTCGATTGAAAGCTTGAACCGTGTGTACCTATAATTTCATCCCAGTAGGTACCTAGTAGTAAAGTAAAACTGTTTTATAACAGTTTCACATTTTACAACACATGTACCTACCATTTTTACATACCCTCTACATAGGCACATACTTATCAGATATAGGCGTTAGAAGCCGTTATTTAGTTTGTCGCTTCAAAGGTTCAAAATCCTCAACATTACTTTTCTGTTCTATAGGTATGTACCTATTGTGTTTAAAAAATAAAACCTCCCGACTATACATAAATATACAATACTTATACCTAGGTACTTAAATGAAAACCTTACTAATATGAAAGCCCTTTTTTTAATGGCCCAGTTCACCGGTAAATATTTTTAGGAGTAAAAAATGTACAATTAAATAT
>NW_007420939.1:0-533 GCF_000475195.1 Diaphorina citri
CAACAAAAATTGGTGAGTTTATTTTTTATTCTTTTGGTGTGGGTGGGGGGGGGAGGGGAACCTCGAACACTTTTGAAAATTAAGAAGGGAACCGCAACGAAAAAAGTCTGGCCACCCCTGCCCTAGGGTGATTGCTTTGGGCTGACATTTGGTTTTGGCTACAAATTTTAAGAGCGGATGCCCTTCGCAATCAACCTCTGCTATATCTTCAGTAAGGGAAATTCAGGCTGGTATACTCCCTATTTAAAGTCCCCCAGCCAGACAAAAGACTGTTTAAAGTCTTTTCTTCTGCAATAATTCAGCTTACTACTTACAGTGCAGTGGGATGGCATGGGTTTTGGTCACACTCGTTAACATCCACGCAAACATTATTGACCAATGAGAAGCCAGGTGCACACGAGCATACTGCTCTGTGATTGGCTGCCTTACACACGCCGTTACCACACGTAGCCTTATCACAGGGGTCTGAAATAGGAGGAAAAGGTAATCCGTGAGATTAAAGCACTTGTTTGCAATTCAGAAGATTCCGGAAC
>NW_007420940.1:0-533 GCF_000475195.1 Diaphorina citri
CCTTCATGTTAATGTATTTCTCCTAGATATACCTCATATGAGATTGAATACTCTTACCACAATACACAACCACAATATTCAATATTTACATATTGTTGTACATAATAAAATTATAGTCTGGGGGCTGACTACATTATTATTTCAATCAGATTACACCAATTAAAATTTACATATTGTTGTACATAATAAAATTATAGTCTGGGGGCTGACTACATTATTATTTCAATCAGATTACACCAATTAAAATTCATGTCGTTTTGTGTACAAGTGACTCACTGATGGACCACAACGTGTGGGTCGTGGGACGAATGTGTCGTTTTATTATCACAATATTCATATGCTCACTGTTGGCCAGAATGGGGAATAGTGAGTCCCCCCTACTTTACCCTATAAAGTAATAAATATACATTTTATAATTCTGGTCGGATATTGTGAAAACAATTCATTCATTGAAAATTGACCTACTTTACCCTATAAAGTAATAAATATACATTTTATAATTCTGGTCGGATATTGTGAAAACAATTCATTCA
>NW_007420941.1:0-533 GCF_000475195.1 Diaphorina citri
CTGACTACTCTTTGGCACCTTTGTGCCAAGATTCTGTGCCAGTCTTTCGGCCGTTCGCTCACGGGTGTCATGGGTAGTTATTAATAATTGTATCGAGTTGTCTACGTTTTGCCGGAAATAGACTTTCGTCAAAGGACAAATCAAAAGATTTGCCTAGCCAGCCTAGTTGGCTTGGTTGGTCGCGCGTCTGCCTTGTAAGCGCTAGGCCGTGGGTTCGATTATCGCCCAGGGCGGATTTTATCCGGAACGCATGATGTTCGTTCTCAGAACAGGTGATGGCTTTCTCCTATCCTGTCTTCCTACTTTCTTCGATTTCGGGACGATAAGACCTTAGCGGTTACAGTTCCCTCTATCAAACAAATTGAAATAACATTGGCCGGGATTGAACCTACGCCCTCCCGTTTACAACGCGTCTAGCGGCCATTACACCAGCTAAGTACTTAACGACCTGTGTGGAGACTGCCTTTCTTGGCAAAGTCGACCAATAAAGGTTCCGTGCCACATTTTTTATATGGAACAAATTGAAATACGAC
>NW_007420942.1:0-533 GCF_000475195.1 Diaphorina citri
GCTGGAGGGAAGAAAGGAGAGAGGGACTTACAAGATGGGATTTTTTGGAGCGAAGAAAAGTTCATTTTGAAAAGGATATGTGAGGAGGAAAAGATAGATAAAGCACAGAAAAGAAAAAGCTAAAGGATGGATGAAAAGGTAAACGATGAGAGAGGAAGATATCTAGGTAAAGGACATGGACAGGTGGATAGAAAAGAACAGGTAAGAACAGAGGTATAGGATTAGGCTTGCCAAACGTCCCAAATTGGCCGGGACAGTCCCGAATTTAAGGGGGTGTACCGGCGTCCCGTTCAGTTTTTCATTTTGGGGCGTTTTGTCCCGAATTTCCGTTTTTGTCCCAGAAAAAATTCGGGACGCGTTTTTTAACTTTAAAATTAGGTACCTCTATAAATCAGAATTTGTTCTTAACTTGTTTAAATTTGTCATGCTTTCATCAGTCTTTAAAATTAGGTACCTACCTCTATAAATCAGAATTTGTTCTTAACTTGTTTAAATTTGTCATGCTTTCATCACTTTGCTCTTCCACTTTGCTA
>NW_007420943.1:0-533 GCF_000475195.1 Diaphorina citri
TTAATGTCTTTCGCATATTTTCTGTCTCCTTCTCCTCCTTATCAAAGTTTGTGACATCTTCTTCTCCCTCTCTCTCTCTCTCCATTTCTAATATAATAATTTGGCCTCTCCCCTCTTTATCCCTCTCTCTCTCTCTCTCTCTTAATCCCCCTCCCTCCTCCCCCTCTCTCACCCCTAATTTAATATTAGGCAGGCCTCTCGTAATGGGAGCTCATATTTCTCTCCCAGCTTTCTTCTTCGTTCCCTCCAAACTTTTCATTTAACCAAATCTTTAAAACTTCTTTTTTATTCCCTCTCCCTCCTATCCATTGATCCCTTCTCTCCCATTCAGGGATGAAGAGGTGGTTTGTTAATGTAGGGAAGCTGCACAAGATCTTCCAGGGTAAGGTCCATGGAGTAAGAGGCCCAGGCAGAAGAAGAATATCATGGCTGAAAAACCTAAGAGCGGGGGGGGGGATTAAGAGGTTTGACAGAGGGAACTGTAACTGCTATGGTCTTATCGTCCCGAAATCGAAGAGAGAAGGAAGACAGGA
>NW_007420944.1:0-533 GCF_000475195.1 Diaphorina citri
AAAATAACCAGAGTGGGGTTGAGACGGAAATAAGACCAATACAAACTAATTGTACGAATTATTAATAAGAGAGAGAGAGAGAGAGAAAAAAAAAAGGTAGTTATGTACGTAGGGAGTACCTAAGGTAAGCATTCCTTGATAAATCTAAACATACAGCCATCACCTTGCTACTGAAAAAAAAAGGTAGTTATGTACGTAGGGAGTACCTAAGGTAAGCATTCCTTGATAAATCTAAACATACAGCCATCACCTTGCTACTGATTTTTTTTCTCTCTCTCTCTTTTAAATTTACCTACCTATGTATAAAAAGATATAATATATGTATTCATCTCTATCCTTCTCTTTCTTTTTAAATACTCCAACTCCAGTGATATTATGTATTTTATTGTTTTGATATAATAAATTATAATTATAATTATTTCACTGTTCAATTACTTGATTACATTGGAAAAGAAAAAATAACCAGAGTGGGGTTGAGACGGAAATAAGACCAATACAAACTAATTGTACGAATTATTAATAAGAGAGAGAGA
>NW_007420945.1:0-533 GCF_000475195.1 Diaphorina citri
AAAAAGAGAGAAGAAAGTGATTGAAGCTCTTTTATGTACTCGCACATTTAAGTCATAGTTTATTTTTCGCGAAAAAAAAAAAAGGTTAAAGTTATATTTCATGTACGTGTGCGTACAATCAGAACTGTAGGACAGAAAACCGAGGGATCTTCTCACTTTCGAAAATTTTGCAGAAGAGAGTTCAACAGGAATATTATTCCAGTAAAAATCATAACTTGGGTGTAAAAACAGCACCGAAGCAGTCATCTTTGCTCAAAGTGCTCACATGTTCCAGGTAGTACCAGTTTACACATGCAACAAGCTTGCCAGTCATCAATCTTTCTGCCAACATCCTTGGCTTGCATATTAAAATCAACCCAATGCATGAGTTAATGTGCACTAACACGGAGTGAATGAACAGATAAGTCCAGAGTACCACCAAGAAGTTTTGAGTCCTGACTAGAAATGAAGGTTTATCTTGGCGCCACAGGGCATAGCTACTGAATACTTGAAACTTCTTGACTAGAGTTGTTTCAATCTTCTCAAGTCTCTTA
>NW_007420946.1:0-533 GCF_000475195.1 Diaphorina citri
AATCAAATAATTTTGATTTCTCAAGTCAAAATTCATAATTACCTATTTTAATACAAATTTTACAAAAAAATGACGAACATTTTAATAAATGACATAATACAAGATATTGAAACAAAAGAATTTGATAATATAGATGATTGGTTCGGAAAAGAATTGAGAAATAACAACAACAAAAAAGATGTAATAGCTATTCATGTAAATGTGAGATCATTGAATAACCTAAAGTTGAATATGTTACAAATTTATTTGAAGAATTTCAAGAAAGTAGACATTCTGGTTTTAACAGAGATATCATTATCAAAAGAACAAATGAAATTTTATGAATTGAAAAACTACAATTTATTTTCATATCATAGAGCGAATAAAAAAGGAGGAGGAATTGCAGTATACATAAACAAAAATATACAATCATCAGAAGTAAAAATTATGCAATTTAAAAATGCAGAAAATATTGAAATAGAATTAAATAAGAAAAAATTAATTATAAATGCTGTATACAGACCACCAAAAAGTAATGTAAAAGAATTTATAAA
>NW_007420947.1:0-533 GCF_000475195.1 Diaphorina citri
AACATCCTCTGCTCCATGTGGGTTGCCTTCTCCATTGCTTCCATCGGTACAGGTGTGTTGGGATACATGGCCCTCTGGAGTGTCAACTTGGACTCTATCTCCATGATCAATCTTATCATGTGCACTGGATTCTCTGTGGACTTCACCGCTCATATCTGCTACTCCTACATGTCCTCTAGCTCAGATGATCCCAAGGAGAGAGTACGAGAAGCACTTTATTCAGTAGGACTTCCCATCTTCCAAGGTGCTGTGAGTACTATCCTTGGAGTAAGCGCCTTGATTCTGGCAGACAGCTACATCTTCCTTGTCTTCTTCAAGATGATCTTCATGGTCATTTTGTTCGGTGCACTACATGGTATGTTCCTTCTTCCTGTGCTTCTGTCTATCTTCGGCCCCGGCTCCTGTACCAGACGCAAGAAGAGTATCTCTGACATTGAGAAGACCTTCCCCCACCCCTACTGTATCCCTCACCCCTCCCTCCACCCCATGACACATATGAACGGCAAGAGCCACTTTGGTGGTGTTCCCCTACA
>NW_007420948.1:0-533 GCF_000475195.1 Diaphorina citri
GGGGTGGACTTTATCTGATACAGATTAGGTTAATTCTTGGAATGGCTGGCTTTCTCCAATCCTATCTTCCTCTCTACAATTTTGGGATGATGAGATTTCTATTGTTACAGTTCCCTCTATCAATTCTCAAAATGATTTAAATAAATATGTAAATCTTTAGGTACCTACTTAGGCGTGTGTAACTGTTGTGTGTAGTGATGGGTCGTGGGTAAATACCCACTGGGTGGGTAAATAAAAATTGGGTATTTACCCGGGTATTTATCCACCCCCCGGATGGGTAAATACCCAGGTATTTTAAAAAAAGAAGAAAAATAAACAAAAAACATCGTCCCTTGATTTTTTTTTTTAATTTCCCGGGCATAATTTGACTGAGGCGCTTCTTGAAAATACCCGGGTATTTATAAAAATTGGGTATTTACCCCAAAAATAAGTACCCGGGTATTTACCCATCACTAGTTGTGTGTTATAAAAATAGTATTTGTCTGCTAAATAGAAATACAATTCAATTATGTGGTCCACAACAAACTATCCAT
>NW_007420949.1:0-532 GCF_000475195.1 Diaphorina citri
TTTTGCTATGATTTCTTTAATATTGTATCATATCTTTTTCAAAAGTATTAGAAATCGTACCTAGTTCTAAAATAAAATATTCCTATATACTTTCCCCTTCAGTTTTGTCTTGGGAGTGTGTAGGGTAGAACTTTGGAAGAGAAAGTCCCGAAGCTTTGGCTCCTAAAGTCAGAGTTAGGTCGAGTCTGCTGATTTTGACCATGTTGATCAAGTCCTCCAAAGAGTCTGAAGCTACGTCCACAGTACACACATAGTCGACACCGTCGATCAATCGTCGATCGACGAGGAGAATCTATTTTGTCATGTCAGTGTACGGTTTAAGTCGACGTCGATTGACGGCGTCGACTATGTGTGGACACAGCTTAATAGAAAATCGAATCCATTGCAAGGACTTCCTTAGTCCTTACTTCCTTTCTCAGGACCTACATAGAGAAAAGTGCTAGCATCGAACATGGAAAAAATCATGTAAAAGGATACTCAAAATACCGATTCCTCTTTGATCCGTGAGAGACAGGACACAAATCTGAAAACC
>NW_007420950.1:0-532 GCF_000475195.1 Diaphorina citri
TAATCCAAGAAGCTGTTGTTATGTTGAATTCATAGAAAATAAATGGCTAGGTCACACATTAGGTGATGATTGTCATATTCAGGACATTCTGGAAAAGCAAAATCGATGATTTTGTTACATTTTGTTAGTAGAACGAAAAATAAATAATCGAGTAAAATGCTAGATATTGTAGGTACCTACCTACCAAAAATATTGTCTAATAAAAAGGCGTATATGTGCATAAGTCTAGGCGCCCATTTTATGAGCATTATCATTTCGATAAAAATGTAGGAAAACATGACTGCTGAGGTTTTGTTTCATTTGTTAAAACGATTTTACTGTTACTCTAAACTCTGTTCAATACTTGCGCTATAAACCAGATGAATGTGATGTGAATAGGTTCTTTTACCCTACTAGTACAAACAGGGTCTTGAAATTTTAGACTGATGTATTGTATCCCCAACTAAACCTAATACACTCGTAGAGTATACCAACATAGTGTAAAGTAGTCTACAAAGCTACTAACTTAATTTAAAAGAGGTTTCATTTGTTT
>NW_007420951.1:0-532 GCF_000475195.1 Diaphorina citri
GCCACCATTGAGAAAGATAGTGAGTGTCTTGATACTCTTGATCTATATTTCTTAGGTCTTCTTCTTCTTTTAGATATAGTGAGTGTCTTGATCTATTTTTCTTAGGTCTCCTTCTTCTTTTAGATAGTGAGTGTCTTGATCTATTTTTATCAGGTCTCCTTTTTCTATTAGATCGAAAAAGTTACAAGAGCATAAATTAATATGATAAGGAGAGTCGTGTGATGTTCACACCTGATTTTTTACTTTCTTCTACCTAAATTTCAGCGGAGTTCCCGTTCATTACCTACTACGTCATCAACAACACTCAGAACAACCCCATTGATGTGTTCAACACGGTTCGCGCTGCTTCGCTCAAGAAGTTTGACCCCACCCATGTCCGGTATACTGCCGAACACACTTTCGATCTATTCAATGAGGTATAGTCGTGTTGTATTATGCTCCTCTGTGCTTACGGAGGCAGCAAAGAGGTGATCCAAAGAACACTAAACTATACCTATGAAATAAGTCAGCTCCCATGGCGTAGTGGTCACTG
>NW_007420952.1:0-532 GCF_000475195.1 Diaphorina citri
CTTTGTCGATCGATAAATATTCAAATAAGTAGATACCTACCAATAAAATTTACATTAATAAGTTAAGGTTCTTTTTTCAGTATTTAAAATTTAAAGGAATTCAGGAAAAATTAATCTGAGGTTAAATAAGGTCGAATTTAAACTACGAATTAACTACTCTTTAACGTTCAATGCGAGCCCTGTACAATATAAATAATGACGTATGTATGTACTTGTCTATGTATCCCAGGTCTCAGATCCTATGTACATTATGAATGAGCAATAAAGGTAAACTAATCCCCTAATAATTCCATGTACAGAACACATGGTGCGAGCTGATTACGTAGGTCGTATTGTTTCGCCAGTGACGAATCATTCAAATTTAAAAATAGCATACATTAAAATTTAAATTTGAAGGGTATTCATTAAAATTTACATTTACGACATTATTTAAAAATGGCATTCAATAAAATTCAACATTAAATTTAACAATGACATTAATTAAAAGTTCCATCAATTAAAATTTAAATTGACAATGGCATTCATTTACGAG
>NW_007420953.1:0-532 GCF_000475195.1 Diaphorina citri
GATCACAGTTCCGATAATCTGTACAAATTCTGAAAGGGGGCGATCGTAGAGAAAAGGTTGGGAAACACTGGTTTAGAGACTGGTGCAAAAGGAGTAGGAAAGTAGTACAAAAAGGAGTAAAAACAAGAGAGGGGAGGAAATTTTATATACCAAGGGAGGGGAAGGAGATATGACTGGAAACTGGAAACTTTGTATATGAACAAGGGTTAGAGAGCTCTTTGTATTTGTAGGTATGTATACTTTGTATTTGTAGAGATTATTTTAAATAGAGTCTTTAATAATTATATATTTAATACCTATTCTTTATTATTTACCTTTTTTTTTTCAATAATATTGCTGGACAATATTGCTTCTTTAAATAGTAACTAGCAACCTTCTGTTGCCAACAAAGACATAATTTCCCACTCGAAATTTGTAACCTACATTAAGTAACCTTTCCCAGTGAAGCGTAAACTGTAAATAAAATTAAAGATAACAACAAAAATTAAATGAAATTAGTGGTGTATTTAGATACCTACTTTCCCAAAAAAAG
>NW_007420954.1:0-532 GCF_000475195.1 Diaphorina citri
TTTCTGAGATGAGAGATGAAGTTCAGGAATGTTCAGATATTCCTCTGTCACGTCTTTCATGCTGAAATACCAAACCAGTTACTCGTAACTAAGGAAAAAAGGAATTTTCAATTGTGTTAAGCACATATTTAAATGCTTGTCACAAATATCGTTCCCCAATTGTAACACCTATATAAATTTCATGACTTGACTTGGACTCGAACCACCAACCTAAAGATCCGAAGTCCAACGCGTTAACTACTACACTACTGGGGTTGGTTAACCACTGCACTACTGAGAAACTGGTAACTATTCATAGGTAGGTAGTGACATTTTTTTTCGTAGGAGGAATCTCAAACAACGGAGGTCCTATCGTCCCGAAATTAGAGAGAGAAGACAGGATTGGAGTGAGCCAGCTGTTCCTAGAACAAAATTTATCTACCCGCTAGGTCGCGGGTGTCGTGGTTTCTAGCACTCATAAAGGTGGGTTTTCACCAACGCGATTTTTGCCGCGCGACTCGCGCGACAAAAATCGCATAGTGGAAACGTGTCG
>NW_007420955.1:0-532 GCF_000475195.1 Diaphorina citri
GTTGATCTGGTGACCTGAACGGTTATAACCGGTTGGAAGATACAATGAGTATTCAAACTCATACAGTGAAATGAATGACGTCACTCATGTAAACAATGAGTATTCAAACGGCATTATTGGACCAAACCGGTTGGATAAAATGAGTAAAAAACTCGCCCCTAGTCTTTACAAGGCAGATGTATGTAGGCTGGCTCTTGAAATATGTTTTAATGGTCTTATTGACCCAAAATCAAAGAGAGGATAGAACAGGAGAAAGCTAGCCATTCTAAGAATATTGTGGGAATTTCTGCCAACAATTAACAATTAAAATGCTCAAGTCCTCAGGATCTTCAAGAGGGAATATGGAAAACACTTAAGTTACCTACTTTTATTTCTTCTTGAATTATTTATGTTTGATTTTTTTTTTCTTCAGGTCAACTAAATAATATGGTTGGTGGAGTGGGTCATTTTACTTCTGGAGCCTCCGATCGTTTTCTGTGTGACTCACGCACTCGCCCAACTATCAACAAGAGGTCATACAGATGTCGCCGGT
>NW_007420956.1:0-532 GCF_000475195.1 Diaphorina citri
CCTAAATCCAAAGTTTCAGCCATTGGTCCGTGTGTGTGTCTGTCTGTAAACAAAATATCTCGGGAACGGTATAAGCTACAGACTTGAAATTTGGTATGTAGTTCACAAATGTGACAAGGATGCAACAGAAAACGTTTAGTTGAGATGGGTGCTTCGCTGGGTGGTATTTTGACCGCTTTTGGACGGATTTCGACTGTTTTTTGGCGGTTTTCAGCTATATCGACTAAACGGTTAGATATAGGTATATGGCAAAAGTTAGGGTAAAATAATACTCAAATAAGCATCATTCAATAGGATAAGGAAAGTCGTGTGATGTTCACACCAGATTTTTTTTTTCAGGTTTGATAGAGGCAACAAAATGTTTATCGTCCCAAAGGATACGAAAAAGCCAGCCGTTCGGAGAAGAAACCTCATCTGCTTAGTATAAATTTCGCAGTAGGCGGCCATCAAACCCACGACATTGCGTTCACAAGGCAGGCGCCCTACACCCTCCAAACTAACTAATAGGCTGCCTAAAAGCCATTTTGAAATA
>NW_007420957.1:0-532 GCF_000475195.1 Diaphorina citri
TTCCAAGAACATGCCAAAATTCACACTTTATCTGAAATTTCCCTCAAAGTAATACAAGCTAAGGTTAAGGTATCTACAGCAGCCCTTTCAAATAGTGTTCAAACACCGTGTGTGTTGAAATAACGTAAGTATTTTATTAGTTTAAATAACTATTTATCTATGAGCACCTGTCACCTGTAAAGATCTCTAAAGATTGTCTCCAAGTACCCATAGAGTCTATTTACACTTCTCAAGTAGCGAGTACCATTACAGAAACATTCAAGAAGCCCAAAATCCGAATCTAACAAAGTACACTATAAGTACTAACTATTACCATGTAATATGAAATTATTATTTATTCTTATCTGTACCTACTTCACACCTCTAGTCAATAGGTCATAGTCATAAGGGCACTTATCAATCATGATTCATTTTGATACCCATTATACTCGTAGGTATTCAACATGATACCAGGAGTACGTACTTGTTAAAATGTGAACATGTGTGATGTGTATTCTACTATCAATTTGGTGATGGTACAACTGGTACATCG
>NW_007420958.1:0-532 GCF_000475195.1 Diaphorina citri
TATTGCGAAAAAAATCATGTTTTCTCCTTTCGGAAAAGGACGTGTAACATTTTGCTTTCTTTTTTGTTATTTTTTAATTTTTTATTTTCAATGACTTCGGTTTTCTAGGAATAGGTAATTAGAGACTTATTCTCATTGGTTATTGACTTTCACTACAACTTTCACTGAAATATGTCGTTCACTACAACTAGCACTGAACGGACCTAAAAGGAAAGATTTTGAGAAATTTTCTCATAATTATTACCTACATTTTTTCATTTTTGATCTGACATTTTTCTTCTTCTTCCTCTTTTTCTTTTCTTCTCGCTTTTTTTCATTTTAATAATAAAAAATATAACATAGTTTTCTACATAACTAACTTTCTAATTTATACAGGGAAAAAGTTCAATTTGTAATTTTGTAGACAAGTGTAGACAACTGCAGACAAGGCCTCTTATTTTGTTACAACTTTGTGAAGACAAGCTGCTTGCAATTTTCTTACGACTTTCTATAAAAAACAAAGAAAGTCGTAACATGCCCCTCCTTCTTTTCC
>NW_007420959.1:0-532 GCF_000475195.1 Diaphorina citri
AGCCTACTGCTGGAGTAAAGGGACTTTTCAGTCCTATGCGAGTAGTATAAATAAGCACTATTATTATTATTATTATTAACAAGAGGAGAGAATAGAAGAATTAGATTTAGAAATAATTTTTTTATTAGAAAGTGGAGAAATTAGAAAACCTGGCTGGGGGACTTTAAACAGGGAGAACACCATACTGAAATTTCCCTCGCTAAAGAAATAGCTTTTTTTTTGTAGCCAAAACTAAATGTCAGTCAAAAGCAATCACCCTAGGGCTGATTGAAAGGCTGACGAAAAGCGTCGACCCCGTCTGAATACAGGAAAAGGCGAACAAGAAGATCTTATAAGAAGAGTGTACTACGGCAGATTTTATCCTACAGAAAGAGTAGGTATATTACGACTAATTTTTCTGGTGTCCTAGAGGTCTGCTTGAGCCCAAAATCTAATGACTGGTTTAATCATTATTAATCTTACGTATTCTTGAGAGTTCATTGCAACGGTCAATACATTAATTAGACTTACTTTATCATGGACACTCGTTGCT
>NW_007420960.1:0-532 GCF_000475195.1 Diaphorina citri
ACTTTGACTACAGTTTATTATACACGTACGTTGTACCTTAGTCTCGAAAGTCGAACGAATAAATTAACCTCGAAAAAAATTTTACTTTTAAAATCACCTAGGTATGTTGTGCTATTTCCTGTAATAAAACAACCATAAAATTGCCCATTATCTTCTTTTTGCGTCCTAGATTACCTGTCAAAACCAATGTACAAGCAGAAAAGGTTAGGGAAATAGTTACTGAAATTTTCTATTTCATGTTATGTAGATTGTAAAGCCAGGACCTTATCCAAATGAAATTGTTTCGTTTATAACATCTGATGTTGACGCACTTTAATTGAAGGGAGGGAAATGGTTAAGATTCAAAATTCGGTTTTAATTAAAATGGTTTGCATTTAATTATTCATGAAAAAGATTTCGATCGACACTATCGACATAAGATATAGCGTACGAATTGTAATTAGCAAAAGAATTGTAGTATCTTTTACATTATTGTAGTAATTATTTGTAAAAACACACTGAAAATAAAATTGTAAAAACGAAAAAAAAAAAG
>NW_007420961.1:0-532 GCF_000475195.1 Diaphorina citri
AAGAACGTTCGAACATCCGCAAATACTAAATCCTAACGATTTTATTGTATGGTCCGATACTCTCGCCTTGAGGTATTCACACAGTGTTCCTGTCGGGAAATCCCTTTCTTTCTTCCCAAAGCAAGTTTGCTGGGGTGTACCTAAAAACCTAATCACATTGTGAGTTTGTAAAATATGAGCATTTCTTTCAAAATGAAATCTACACTTACTGACTTATGAAGATATTCCTCCACATCGGTAGATATGTACTTGTACTGAGTCGACTGAACCGAGATTTGAGTGTTGTCACAGCTTCATCTTTCATCTTTATACAGTTCTTTCCGGGAGACACGACGTATTTTCCTTAGGTTTTCTTGTTAGATTAAAATGCAAAAGAAATCTACACTTACTGACTTATGAAGATATTCCTCCACATTGGTAGATATGTACTTGTACTGAGTCGACTGAACCGAGGGAGTGTTGTCACAGCTTCATCTTTCATCTTTATACAGTTCTTTCCGGGAGACACGACGTATTTTCCTTAGGTTTTCTT
>NW_007420962.1:0-532 GCF_000475195.1 Diaphorina citri
ACAAGTTTGGCCATGCCTCGGGATGAACTAGCGGGATTCCGGAGCGAAGCGACGGAATTCAGCTAGTATTTGTATAATGCCCGGATGAGAACTTACAAAGTCCGGTTACAAACCCTTACTTTATACCAATGGAATGTGTCTACTGATGCTGGTACCATAGATAGGTAGATAGTACCATTTGGCATGTGGGTCGATGCTTTGAGACCATTCTGTGGTGGTAACTGCATGCAATACTTTTGCACAAGATAAAACTGTGCGGAAGAATGAAGAAGAAAGGACCCTTGTCTAATAATATGTAACTATTGCCCATGATGATGAAGATAATGCTCAAATTAAACTGAGAAGTCTCAGTTTATCCTGCGGAGTGGAACAGACATCCCCAGGTACCCCATCAGGATAACATGTAGGTAATTAACTCAAGGTGTAGGGACCTGTAATAGATCTGATATTGGCAAAGGTTTAACCTACATTATATTGAGTACTAGCCGAAATCCTTAAGGCATGGCCCTTCATGTCACTCATCCATTTAGTG
>NW_007420963.1:0-532 GCF_000475195.1 Diaphorina citri
AACAAAAAAAAAGGAGAGAGATATTAGAGAGAGAGAGAGAGAGAGAGAGAGAGAGAGAGAGAGATTTGATTTCATTTATTTATTACAATTTTAAATTTTACATAGGTAACATCTCCTAAGGTCCTAAGCTAATAAAAAATAACTTTTGAGGAGGAGAGAGAGAGAGAGAAAGAGTGACATTGGGAGAAAGAGGGAAGTAGAGAGAAAATGAGAGATAGAGAGCAAGAGAGTCCAAAATGAAATTTCGTCCGACTTTTTAATTCAATATGGCGGATTTAATAGAAGGAGAGGGAATGAGATAGAACAGAACGAGGAAGGAGAGGAGAGGAACAAATAGCAAGATAAGGAGAGAGGAAGGTAGGGATAGAAGGAGGGGATAAAATATATAGGATAGTAGGAGATTAGGAGGGGGGGAGTGGAGGGGAGGGAAGGGGAGATAATACTTGGAGAATTTAGGTCACTCTTCAAGTTCCATGTTTTTGGAGGACGTTGTCTGCTGATTACCTGCCTCGGTGGTGTAGTGGTCAAGACG
>NW_007420964.1:0-532 GCF_000475195.1 Diaphorina citri
TCGCAGGAATTCGGTTTGTCATTATTAGTACTTTCTCATGAAAAGACTTTCAAGTCAAAGGAGTACGAAAAATAAGCATGCTTATGTGTCTTTTACCTATTTGCTATAGGATTTCAAGTTGCGAATTAACAAATTCATCTTTCAAGATTCTTTAGAAAGGAGTAACTTTGTGTTCCATACTGTGGCAAGTGTGGCAGTGTTCCTCTTGCCTACATCAAACGTGTAGGGTTGAAAAGCGGAGTTTCTGGAGCGCTATTGTAGGTTAATAAAAACAAACAACTACACTAACATGGCGTACCTGGGCTCCACTAACATTGGGTGCTAAGTTGCTATCTTGTGCTCTTGTAAACCACAGCGATGACATAATGCATTTGAATAACAACAGGCTTATTGTTTTCTTGGAATACCCTTGCTTGCTATTATCGAAATCCTGATTGACAGACCAAAACCCAAGACAAGTGTAAAAACATGTAACTTGTATCTTAACCTCCATGGTTGAATAGGCTTGAAAAGGACTATAAAAAGAAGAGCA
>NW_007420965.1:0-532 GCF_000475195.1 Diaphorina citri
ACAAAGGGAGGAGCAAAAAATGGCGTAAGATTCGTAGGGGGTGGAAGTGAGAGGGAGATAAAGTCAAGAAAATAGATTAAGGGAGTGAAAATATTGTGTGAAGAAAAATAATATCACAAATATCACGTTAACCTGTACACACCCAGTGACAAACCTTTTTAACGCAAAAGGAAGAAAAAAAAAGAAAATAGGTAATACATTTTTTTAAGATGTTTGACAGAGGGAACTATATTTGCTAAGGTCTTATCGTCCCGATATCTAAGAGAGAAGAAAGACAGGATAGGAGAAAGCCAGCCGTTCCGAGAAGGAACATTATCCGTTCAGGATAAATTCCGCCCCGGGACAAAGTCGAACCCGCGGCCTACCGCTTACAAGGCAAACGCGCTACGAACCAAGCCAACTAGTCTGGTCTGGCTCAAAATGAACTTACAGGCAGTACAATTTTGGTTTTTAGGAAATATCTACACAAATTTAAGGACACTCAGCTTACGGGGCAACACTTGGGCAACCTTCAATACACAATGCTCCCTTC
>NW_007420966.1:0-532 GCF_000475195.1 Diaphorina citri
AACCAGCGCCTCATGTCCCCCTAATAACTTTTATCTCAACGCACGGAAAACTTTTCTAGCCTCCATATCTCAACCCCTATTATCAGTCTCACCCCCATCTTGCCCTAAAGTTTCCTCTCCTAATCTCGCCCTTTATCAGTCTTACCCCCATCTTGCCCTAAAGTTTCCTCTCCTAATCCCTCCCTTTATCATTCTTACCCTCATCTTGCCCTAAAGTTTCCTCTCCTAATCCCTCCCTTTATCATTCTTACCCCATCTTGCCCTAAAGTTTCCCCTCCCCTCCCTTATAGCCCTCCTCTTCCTCCGAAAAGTCGCCAATATCATTCTATATCTTTGCCTCTCTCTCTCTCTCCCTCTCTATCCCTCCCCTTTTCTCTCATACTTTTTCTCTATCCTAATTTCCTAATATTTCTCTCTCTCTCTCTCTCTCGCTCTCTCTCTCTCTCTCTCTCCTTCCTTTCAGTTTTATCTCCTGGCCCGATGTCGTCATAATTTTCATCTATTTTTGATGACAGGAAAAAGTTTTCCACTT
>NW_007420967.1:0-532 GCF_000475195.1 Diaphorina citri
AGTACTTCAGTTTGTTTCGGAAGAAGTTACCGGAAATGTTGAGCAGCTCGGCACGGACTACGACAACTCTGTTTCCGTTCAGGATGGTCTTGGCAACAATGGATGCTAAACGACCAAGCAGATGGCCTCTGCCATCAATCAAGATGGGCTGAAAGTAAGAAGAAAAAAATCTGGAGTTATTTGAGGTTCAAAATAATTTGTTTCCAGTATTTGGCAAAACCACTACCCTGGGGTATGTCAAAAATTAGCTTTATTCCCCTAATTTGCACTTCTTTGGCCCAGAATGAACCCAAGAACAATTTCAGTGGGGATGTTTTTTGGGATGTAAGCTGTACAAGAAAGATTTTGTTGATTTCCCTGATCTATAGGAAAAGTGAATTTAACATTCACTTGTTGCTAGTAACATCACATTCCCTTCCACAAATGGACCCACCTAATATTGGAAGGTGACAGTATCCAAAAGTTTTTTTTAAAAATAAGACTCACAACCGCTGCAGCGGTTGATCAACCAATCCACCAAATGACAAAATAA
>NW_007420968.1:0-532 GCF_000475195.1 Diaphorina citri
AAAGTTCACTTGTGCGTTTCTATTTCCAACTTCAAGTTCCTCTTCATTGCTCCGATGCACCGCACTACTCTTCCGCCAGTATTTCCTACTTTGGCTCCAACGCATAAACCATAGGTGTAGTGGTTCAAAAAAGACATTGACTACTCTGATAACGAGGCAGGTATTTGAAGCATTTGTTGGATAGATAAAGTGCTTGTTGTTCATCGTGGTTCAAAAACTATTTCAAAGGAACTACATGTTATCTCACAGGCTTCCCGACACCTTGCTTATCACCATACATTTCAAAGTCTCCTTTTAGGTTGATACTGGGATTCCTTTGAAGTAAACAACAGTGTTTTGTGAGCTTTTTTTTCGTTTCCTTCAACTCCCTTTCGTTCTTTTCAAACCCGCTGTGTTTCCTAATTTCTACAAAAGGTGAAAAAATTGACTGCCATATTGTTCGCTTTGACATTATTTTATTGTCTTCAAATAAGGAAAATATCCAGTTAATGATAATGGCTAATGACAAATAAAGAAATTATGGGATCAGAGA
>NW_007420969.1:0-532 GCF_000475195.1 Diaphorina citri
GAATGAAACAGAATACTAGGATCGCATTGCTCTGGGTTCCCCTATTCCCACAGATATTGAATTTCTCTCACAATGAAAGAACGGGAGCAACATCTCGATTCTCTAAGAACTCTAAGATCAAGTGTACGTTTAGTAGATATTATTCTTACACTCGTATTTATGAACAAGAATGATCGTTCTTAGATCAGTTTCAAGTCAAAATTGACCAATCAAATGCCTTGAGACTATGCTTAGCACGAACTTAAGAGCCAGCATTTTGTTCATAAATATGGGTGTTAATATGAATTCTAAAGGTGTGTCCAAACCGGCCATCGATCGGCGCGACGAGGTGAATCTATGTAGTCGAGGCAGTGTGGACGGTTCAGTCACATTACAAGCATTTATGCCCAACACGAATAAATTAATACTGATGGATTCTGACGTGACTTTGTGAAGATTCATCTTGAAGAGAACACCAGTAACTTAAAATACTCTTCACAGTTGGAGAATAAGTTACTGGTGTTCTTCTTTTCACGAATAAATTCCTTTTTTA
>NW_007420970.1:0-532 GCF_000475195.1 Diaphorina citri
GAACGTAACCAACAAAGTCAAACAGATCTTAACCAAATGTTTCGTGTTACATTGTCACATTTGTGGCCTACATACCAAATTTCAAGTCTCTAGCTCTTGTTGCATTGTCACATTCGTGGCCTACTTACCAAATTTCAAGTCTCTAGCTCTTACCGTTTTTGAGATATTTTGTTTACAGACACACACGGACCAATGGCTGAAACTTTGGATTTAGGCTCTAGGGACCTCGAAACGTGTTTTCGCACTAAAAACTGACCATCGAATATTTGACCCGATTATATTACTTTCCTTCCTAATAACTTCCTATAAGATAAGGAAAGTAAAAAGGCGCAAACACTAGATTATTTTTTGAAGATATTTGAGCGGAGGTCTTAAAATTTTCATCTCTAAATTTTTAGCATAGGACAGGGAGCTAATGTTACCTCTGTTAATTTCAGACCCCCCTGTAGAACATGAGGACTCAGTAGAATCGAGTGCTAAACACAAGAAGAGATGGAGTAAAGCTCTAGCGTTGTCACGCGTCAAGAAAAGT
>NW_007420971.1:0-532 GCF_000475195.1 Diaphorina citri
GGCAACACATTAATCTGTTTGTGCGCATGCATTTCTGCGCAATTCATGTTTGTGCGCATACGTTTCTGCGCATCTCCTCTGACGTCAGAGTTCAAGACTCTGAAGGAAAATAAAAATTGAATTTTCGACCTTTTACAGTTATTATTAGGGAGTTTTGACCTCAGATTTGGATTTTTCCCAACTTTTTACATAGGAATCGACCATTTATTTATAATTAATTTTTACCCATTTGCAACTGCTCCATTGTTTCGTCCTCAAGACCTGCTGGTTAAGGCCAGCCCCTCACTATCAGGAAAACCTGACAGGTACAACTGGTCAGGTTTATCTGACACCTGATGAACACACATACTCTCAGGTAGACCTGACAGGTACGGTTGAAAAGGTCCGCCTGTATGGTCTACCTGATGAGCACACACACTATCAGGTAGACCTGACAGGCGGACCTGATAAGGTGTACCTGATAGTGAGTGGCTGGCCTTAGCTGGTTATTTAGTTGGTTACCTGGCTAACTTCTGAACTTTATCTCACCTGA
>NW_007420972.1:0-532 GCF_000475195.1 Diaphorina citri
AGGAGAAAGACAGCCGTTCCGAGAACGACCCTTACCTGATACCTAACCTTCCCTGAGTTTGACCGGGCGGTATTTCCGGTGTAGCGGATACAAGACAGACGCTTTACCTCCATGTTAACTAGGTAGGACAACTATAAAACTGTAACTGAGTAGATACTCGTATGTACAGTTTTTCAATTGTAAATAGTCTATTTTGTATTGGAACAAAAGGGGACCACAAAATTCGTGACCTACTACCCCCTATCGAAAAACGGTCTCCCTAAAACTAGAGAATTACCAATCTATTTACCTGCTATTTACATTTAGATCGTTAAGAGCAACAGGGGCCTCTATGCACCTTTCTTTCATCCCCTATCCGCATTGCCTCAAGATGCTGTTTTCTTTGTTGATTTTGCTCAATCATTTTTACACTTGATTGCACTTTATTTACAATTTCAACTTGATGGTTTTATAGAAAAAAATCTGGTGTGAACATCACACGACTTTCTATTACATTTGCGAATACGTACTAAAAGAAAGAAAACACAGGGGA
>NW_007420973.1:0-532 GCF_000475195.1 Diaphorina citri
TACCTAGTTATTTATTCCTCCTCTTCTTCTCCCATTGAAAGTTTCATATTTTTTTACCTCTGTCTCTGTTATTTATATCCTCGTTCCTTTTTTTTTTTCACTAATGAATTTTTTTATGCGAGGAAAAAATAAAAATGGAGAGAAATAAAAACGAAATATTTATACCGATCGTCCATAACTCTATAGCCATAGCTCCATAACTCTATAGCCATAGCTCCATAACTCTATAGCCATAGCTCCATAACTCTATAGCCATAGCTCCATAACTCTATAGCCATAGTTGGATGGTCGCAGTAAATAGAGGTAGACCTTGAATAATACCTAAGGGACCCTCCCTTAGGTATCCATATTTATACTTGTAGTCAGTTCGCCATTTTGAATCAGGATGTCGCCATTTTGAATCAAGATAGGAAATGACGAGTGTAATAAATTAGCCCATGTTTCTTTTACTACTCTGATGTTTTTCTTTATTTGCAGAGGATCCAACAGTCACGGGGCCAATAGATATCAACCTTACAATTCAAACCGACAC
>NW_007420974.1:0-532 GCF_000475195.1 Diaphorina citri
CTCTGTCCTTCACATTCATCTACTTCCTTTATACACTCCTCCAGCATTTCCTCTCTATAAAGATGATCGGAAGTGAATTTGAAACCTCAGCCTGATCCTACTGGCTCCCTATTTGAGTTCCTGTCGGGTGATATTCTAATTGCACCGGTCATGTGCGCCTTATACCTAGCCACATTCAAAATGCTCCAATTTGAACCCAAAAATGAGAAATTTTCGGGGTTTACCTGCAAGAATTACTTTCACAACTGAAGTAATCTGTGGACGTAATATATCTTGTACGGTTTATTTAGCTTACAAATAAGACTCGCACACAAATGATCAACTTTTTGGGGTCGCAGGCTTCGAGTTAGAGAACTTGTAAAAGAGGAACTAGCCACAAATCCACATCCACAATCTACATAGAAAAGGTAAAAGGCGAAAAGAACTTTGGAAAGTGAGCAAATTCTACAAATTGCACATTTTTACTTTCCTTATCCTATAGGAAGGAAAGTAATGTAATCGGGTCAAATTTTCGATGGTCAGTTTTTAGTGT
>NW_007420975.1:0-532 GCF_000475195.1 Diaphorina citri
TTCTTTAGGTTCAACTATTACCGTTATAATCTGTATACAAATGTTGCATTTGTCGTTCCAATGACTTTTCTCCAGGATCGCAATTTGAGGTCGAGCCACAAATTGGGATATTTGGAATTTTTAGAGAATGGAGGGGAACGCCTTTTCTTTAACAACAAATATATTGATAGCGCATATCAAGACAATGATGTTTATTTCATATAATATGTATATTTATTTTATTTATTTATTACTCTGTAAGTTAGCAGTCTTGAATTCGGACTATTTTCGCAGTTGTCTTCAAAAGCATAAGGTCACTTGCCTGTAGCAATATCACTCCCAATTAGATCAAATAAAAGATAAACAATTAAAAATCGGACTAAACCAAATCACCAAATTTGCTCCAAGTCTCCATTTAACAAACAACAATCAGGACTGTCCATCGTCCAATGTCCAATCCAGTTTTCATCTAAAGACCTACTTCCCAAATTTGAGACATTTTCCGAAACACTCTGTTGGAAAAATCCAAGAGTGCTTTTCACACAGAGTTCAA
>NW_007420976.1:0-532 GCF_000475195.1 Diaphorina citri
GAGATTGAACCCGCGCCCTTCTGATTACCAAGCGAGCGGGGCGTCTTGACTAACGAGGTTATAACACCATCAAATTATGTATGTAGGTTATAACACCAAGTATGTATGATATAACGCCAAATTTCCCTTAGTATCTACCTATTCCATATGTACCTTGGTCATATCAAATGCTGAAGCATATGCTTGTGAACAATTTACTATTTTTTTTTTTCCACAACTCTAATCTTATCAAAAAGCTTCCTCTCATGAGGCTCTTTATTTTATTACTTTCCCTCCCAGGGGGTGATTCCCACCCATTTCCCCCCCTTACAAGGCGTTTTAAGTCTCCTACGCCTCCCCCCTTCCTTCCGGGATAACCCTTGAGTTTTTCTAGGGATAAGTCTTCCTTCCCTATTCCTCCTTTTTCTGGATTCTCCTTAAGTTCCAGTTACAGGGATAGGAAGGGTTCGTCAGATTATACGACTTTACCTACTCACATGATAGAGGTGAGAGTGGAAAAGGGTCGGAGGCCCTTTGCCTACTTGGGCGACAC
>NW_007420977.1:0-532 GCF_000475195.1 Diaphorina citri
GGATTTGCTTTTTGGCAGCTGACAAGTGATTGGAGCGATGTCGTTTGCTATGTCATTTGGAGTCATAACTCCCTTTCCCATGTTGTCATTTCTAGTCATAACTCCCTTTCCTATGTTGTCACTGTCACTGGGTTTGGTTTGACTTTTGCTCTCTTCTTGAGAGATTTCCTCGGGGTCTTCATATCGCGGTCTCCACAGGTTGTTTCTCCGATTGCCATTTCTTCCGCGGTAGGAATTTCTTCGCAGTTCGTTGATGAGTATGGAGAGGCGGTCGATTTGTTTTTCGACAACCTCCACAGATTCTGAATCTGGGTTGCTCGAGAATGTGGATTGAGAAGGAGTTCTTTTGTTAGAGTTGTTTCTCCGATTGCCATTTCTTCCGCGGTAGGAATTTCTTCGCAGTTCGTTGATGAGTATGGAAAGGCGGTCGATTTGTTTTTCGACAACCTCCACAGATTCTGAATCTGGGTTGCTCGAGAATGTGGATTGAGAAGGAGTTCTTTTGTTAGAGACATCGGGTTTATCTAAGTCC
>NW_007420978.1:0-532 GCF_000475195.1 Diaphorina citri
AGAGAAAGAAAGTAGAAAACAACTGGGAAGAGAATAAGAGCGGGAAAGGAGAAGACAAATAACAGAAAGACGGAAAAAGGAGAAACGAAAGGGAAAGGAAGAAGGCGAAAGAGAAAAAAGGAGAAATCGAGAAATGAGAAAAAGACTAGGGAAGCAAAAAAAAAAAAGTAAAAAAAAGGAGAGAGAATGTGGAAAGAGATAAGAAAATGAATAAAAAAGAAGGAAGCTTTCAAGCGTACAAAGGACACGAAATGACACTCAAGATAATAAAAAGAAGATAACAATAAAAAATGAAAAAAAGGGGAGGAGGAGAAACACTATTATTCTTAAGTAAAAGGAGAAAAAAAGGAAGAAGGAAAAGCAGGAAAAACGGAAAATAGGAAGAACAGAACAATAAAGAAGGGGAAAAAGAAGACTAAAGAGAAGAAGAAGACGACGAAGAAGGAGGAGAAGAAGAAAGAACCGGATGACAAAGCATAGAAGTAACAAAGAAATGGCAAAGATAAAGGAAAAGAGAGAGAGAGAGAGAGAG
>NW_007420979.1:0-532 GCF_000475195.1 Diaphorina citri
ATTTCATTTTTGGGTCTGAATTTCAATGTGAATCATCAGCGGGACCTATTTGAAGCACAAATCACCAATCAATATGAATTTTCCAATTTTGGTACTTCCCTTTTGGCAGGAGAACATGGAAAAATGAAAATTTCAATAGACCATAACTCCGGCCCTGGTTGTCGGTTTGAACTTAAACTTGTACCAAAGTACGTTCTTTAAGACCTTTGATATGATGTATCAAAAGTAGGGGGTTCTCATTTAAGATTTTAAAGTTGACCCCCCTGGGGCCGCCCCTGATAGTGCCGAAAAATTGAGATCCCCTTAAAATAGGTTCCCCTAGAAAATAAAGAAATACGTGTTTTAGGATTTTTCCGAATCCCAAATGGTCCTCGAGTTTTCAGGGGTGGCAACTTTTTTTTAACACCCTGTATGTGGTCTACTAGGTTTTTTTTTCTCTCTTTTTTCTTTCTTATTCTCGTTTGATTCTAAGCCTAGATCTAGAGGGCCTATCCCTAAATCCGCCCCTGTTCACTCACCTGGTAAAATTGAC
>NW_007420980.1:0-532 GCF_000475195.1 Diaphorina citri
AAAGGTGGGGAGCTCTTAAGCCCTTTCCACACTTATCTTAAGAGAAGAAACCTTTCCCATTTATCTATTTAGTACTTTATGTTCGACATTTATGGTTACGTGTGTTGTTTTTATGTCCACTTCTTCAATTATCTTTGTTTAGATGTGGCAAGGGTGTTACCTTTCACCTTTATGCCCTTATGCTTTCCTTGAAGACATGCAATTTTGTCAGTTGTGTTCTCACACACCTCAACTGACATGTTTAATTTACTTTCAAAGTTGGTTCTTCATTTCCTATTCTCCTTTTTCTTGGGACAATTTTGATATTTTAAAGCCAATACAATTCAAAGGAAAGGCATGATCAAATCATTTACGCATGTCCTAGGTCACACTTTTAGATGAAAATCAAAGTGTTGACTCTGACATTGAGTAATCAGTTTCAAAACTTCCAACACACAATTTTCTCTGGATGATAAAACCTTACTTACTCCTTGAACAAAAAATCATCTGTAAAAACCCTGTAAACCTTAGCCAATCAATCATTCCTGAATTT
>NW_007420981.1:0-532 GCF_000475195.1 Diaphorina citri
ACCTCGGCTGGGATTGAACCCACGCCCTCCTGTTTACCAGGCGAGCGCCTTGACCACTACACCACCGAGGCAGGTTACGTCTGACTTGTAAGCGCTAGGCGCGGTTTCGATTCCCGTCTGGGGCAAACTTTATTCTAAGCAGATAACAGTAGTTTTTTCGACTCTGTGTTTGGAGTTCGGGGTACACTCAGCCTCTTGAGAAAAATTGAGTATAAAAAGGTTATTGAAATATGGAGCTCAATTGCAAAGGAGGCACTTAGTAATGCTGTGACATCCACAAAAGTTCTAAAAAAAAGCTCTGCTTTACCACAAATAATTTTTGAGAGATTTTTGATATTATTAATTCATGATTTGATTTGATTGATTGAACTCACCTCTGTTTCATCTTCATCTTCCTCAGGTTCTGTGGTCCCCACCATCGTGGTTACCGGTACTGGCGTTGTAGTCGCAGAGGCCTTGGTTCGAGTCGTGCTCAGTCTGGATTTTAAATTGTTTTTCACCACGGGTTTCCGGCTGGTAAACTCCTGAAATA
>NW_007420982.1:0-532 GCF_000475195.1 Diaphorina citri
AAGTAGATACAATACCTAGTGAAACTCCTAGAATAAAAGGACTTTTGATTTACCTTTGGGAGCCCAAACTTCTAGAATAAAAGGACTTTTGCTTTACCTTTGGGAGCACAAACTCCTAGAATAAAAGGACTTTTCTTTTAATTTTGGCAGCCCAAACTCCTAGAATAAAAGGAATTTCCCTTTAATGTTGGCAGCCCAAAGCCCAAATGAGATCTATTGGTAGATTTCCGTGTCTACCATTGAATACTTTTCTGTTTTCTGTGACCTTTTTTCTCTCTTGTCATCACAACATAGGTAACAAACGGTAATGAAATGTCACAGACTAGCAGACTACAGAGGAAAGGGAATTCAGACAGATATATATAGAGGACAGAAAAATAAGAAGACAAAACAGGCAGCTAAGAAAAAAAAAGAAAGGGGAAAAAAACACAGTTTTCCCATTTGCGTTTTTCCAACTTGTAAAGTTATTTGAAAAATTCGTGTTTCATGTGTTTAATTTGAAAAAAAAAAAAAAAAAAGTTACAACTAAAAC
>NW_007420983.1:0-532 GCF_000475195.1 Diaphorina citri
GAAGAAGAAGAAGAAGAAGAAGAAGAAGAAGAAGAAGAAGAAGAAGAAGAAGAAGAAGAAGAAGAAGGAGGAGGAGAATGAGGAGAATGAGGAGAAGAAGAATAATTGGAAAAAGAAAAAAAAAAAAAGATGTAGAAGAAGAAGAAATTAAAAAAGGCGAATACAAATAGAGAAAAATATGTGCCTAGTAGGTAATGAAGAAAGTGAAAAATCTTGGGTTAGATATTAAAAAAAAAAGTTTAAATACTGCAGGAAAACTGATACCTACCCTCTGGGGGGAGGACCTATGAGGATGCAACACCCTGTATATCATACTCTTGTCCTTCTCTAATAATAGAGTGAAAACGACTGCGGAAAAGCAGAAAAACATGGCTTTTCATAAAAAGATTCGTTTCCCAAAAAATAAGCGAACTTCAACAGAAAAACCTTGTTTATGTTTAGGGGAGTCTTCTCCTTTTTTTTACTTTCTATTTTTTCAACAAAGTCAAAAATCATAAAATATTAAAATTTATGTTCATATCTGCTTTAAAAT
>NW_007420984.1:0-532 GCF_000475195.1 Diaphorina citri
GACCGTGTAAGTTGAGGTCATTTAAGTAGAGCTGAGTACTTTGGAGTTCGTCCAAGTTGCAAACCCTGGCGAAAAAAAAAGAACGGGAGGACGCGGGACGAATGGTTAATAGAAAAGAAGAACGGGGAGGAGGAGGAAGAGGAGGAGGAGAAAAAAAAAGACTTTTTTATGTTATTTTCTCCCGAAAAAGTGGTCAACAAAATCAGTCGTAAACAGAAAATAGAAATTAATTAGGTACATAATAAATATAGGTGGTTGTAATTGGTAGTATGTAAAGTCGCTCGACAGGTTCATCTGAGTTCGGGCAGACAGCCATCTCCACCGGAACATGAACCATTACTCGCAAATCGAATAATTAGGAACCTACTTAATTACATACACCTCTAACTCGTACAATAAGAGTAGCTATCGCCAGCCTAGTTAGCTTAGTTGGTAGTGCGTCTGCCTTGTAAGTGCTAGACCGCGGGCTCGATTCCCGCCCGGGGCGGATTTTATCCTGATGGGATAATGTTCGTTCTCGGAACGGCTGGCT
>NW_007420985.1:0-532 GCF_000475195.1 Diaphorina citri
TAAGTAAATAGTGAATAAAACGTAAACAAGTTGTGTTTTTCTTGAAGAAAATTGTATGAACTTTTTTAGTAAAGAACTGTCCTGAATGTACAGCAGTAAGTAAAGAAAATATAGACATTTATAAAAAACCAATTTGGAACTTTTCATTTTTTATTAAAATTTCATTGTTTTTATTTTAACATTAACAGCTGATTATCGTCATAAATCCCATTGTCTTTTCTTCAAATTTGGCCTTGAAATTGAGGGGAAATCCGAGATCAACGAACCTTGTTATCAGCTCTCTGATTAAGGTGACAATCACAACAATCTACCAAGGTTAACGCCAGATAGTAGCACAGGTCAAGGTCTACCCAAATTTCAAGATTAACCAAGTGAGTGGGAGGAGCCGTGGGATTAGTACTAATTACTCGCATCATATTATTGATTGATTTACTGTGTGGTCGCCATGTCAGTGTGTAATAGCTGTGGTGGAGACCTCCCTCTCGATGGCGGACATGTAGTATGCGGTGTCTGTGGAGGCGGGCTGCATTAC
>NW_007420986.1:0-532 GCF_000475195.1 Diaphorina citri
CAAGCTGATCATTGACCCTGCACCTTCAGTTTAGGTGACCTTGAGTCAACCAATGAGCATCAAGTCTTCTCGATGAACTGCCTCAAAAACAAAATATTTTGTTCTTGAAAATTTTTCCTGAAACATTGTTTCTGAAATTCTGCTCGAATCTTCGGAATGCTTCGTTCTGCGCGGTCTCATAAGAATGTGTACGTTTGTTTTTTCTTTTCTTACGGCTTCATCTTGAATCCCTCGTGCTGCGGGCACCCTTACTCTTTAAGTTTCCAGGATTCTCTGCTAGGAATGCAGTTAGGGGATTTATTCCATACGACATAACTTCCCATTTGCTTGCAACTGTTCCCGTTGTATTATCCAGTCTCAATATTAGTTCCTCGTAGTATGAGATGCAACATGTGAGCCATACATTCCCATTTTCTTCCCTACAAAGCAGAAAAGCAAAAGTGTTGGCAAAAATAATCCAGCTATCCCTCTTTCCTCTTTCTTAACACCATTTTTCTTTTCTGTTACACTTTCCTTATCTTCCTCCCTTTCT
>NW_007420987.1:0-532 GCF_000475195.1 Diaphorina citri
AGTCTGGCCGGGGGACTTTAAAAAGGGAGGACACCAGTCTGAAATTTCCCTTGCTAAAGAAATAGCAAAGGTTGAGTGCAAAGGGCATCCACTCGTAAAATTTTTGTAGCCAAAACCAGTGGCTGTCCCGAACGAAATTTCATACAATACTATGGGAGAACTTTGAAGAACATCTTTCAGACTCCAAATGAGCTCATGTGACGTGATGGTAGTGTGTTTCTACAAAGTTATGACATAGGTAACTACAAAACTTATTACCTTTATATGATACAATGGATACACGTTCCGGTTTTGATCTTATCCGACTCGAGTTTCGTCCACCTCCGTGGACTTTTTCAAGGAAACTCTAATATAAACATATTTAATAATCGGTGTTGATCTTATCCGACTCGAGTTTCGTCCATCTCCGTGGACTTTTTCAAGGAAACTCTAATATAAACATATTTAATAATAAAGTGTGTTTCTACCTTTAAGCACTCATTGATTGACTTTTTCCTTTCCTTTTCTGCCATCCGTTACTTTAGAAATTGGA
>NW_007420988.1:0-532 GCF_000475195.1 Diaphorina citri
TTCTTCTTCTTTGTCGCCATTTCTCCCCTTTCCGCCATTACGGGAAATGTTGACAAGAGCTTATTCAAAACATGTCGAGGACGCCATCGAAAGAGAGAGAGGAGGAGAGAGAGAGGGAGAGAGAGAGGGAGAGAGAGAAAGGGAGAGAGAGGAGGAGGGAGAGAGGGAGATAAAGGTGGAGAAAATTGGTATGAAAAGGAGGTCATCGAAGAAGAAAGCTGATATTAAGCTATTTACTTTGTTCCTTTACGTTAAACAGGGGGCTGATATCCCCTGTTTAACGTCCCCTATAGACAGACTGGAACATTTTAGTGGATGTAGATTTCTATAGATGGCTAGCATAGATAGTAAAGAACTTTGGCCTTGTTATTATTCATGGGGTTATTCATCCTTGTATAAATAGTTTTTCTCGCTTAAAATGGAATTAAAAAAGGCTCCAGTCTAGACTTTAGCCGAAGAAGTTCAACTTCCGGGACTTGGAAGGCAAAAAAAGTCTATGGCTTCATATTACATATTATACCTACTCATATTG
>NW_007420989.1:0-532 GCF_000475195.1 Diaphorina citri
GATACCACGACATACATACATACATACCATCTTTCAATGTTGACTTCACAAGACGTTCGAGAAAAATCCTATTCAACATTTCAACAGCAACGAGCACAAAGAGTTTATAATGTTTATAATGTGATCATTTACTTATTTTATATCTAGGCGCACGGTAGTGCGCCAGGCCAAGTTCCAGCCTGACGCACACAGTGTGTAATATTACACGAAACAATTCGACCCACTTTTGACCCCCCTGTATCTTTGTTCCAGTAATACGTAGAACTGTGAAACTTTTCACACTAATAGAGTCCCACATAGTAACAATGCATGGCAAGTTTCGTTGGTCCACATCAAATAGTGTCGGAGCTAGAGCGAGTTGAAAATGGTTACTTTTCATACTGACTGACTCACTCACTCACTCATCAAAATTATGAGGCACTTCCCGAAAAGGTGGAGACTTGAAATTTGAGACAATAATAGGAAATGGTATGTTATTTAAGGAATAAATCGAAAAAATCCGAAAAATTAGGTTTAACCCCCACCCCTGGGG
>NW_007420990.1:0-532 GCF_000475195.1 Diaphorina citri
CTGCACTGTGGATTGCACCTGGAGACAAAGCAAACGTTACACTGAATAAGTTGGAAAAATTATGGTCGCGTGGTCACAAGTACTTTATGTGTTTTAAAATGTTTTCTTTGTAAACTTTATTTTAAATGTGTGGAATAAATATGACTCGGTCGCTGTGATCGACCTATCTGCATTTGTTTGATGTACTGCTTAATACTATAGCTTGAGGTTACGGGCGTTGGAAATGTCTAACTACATAATGATGTACATTTCCAACACAAGTATGGACTCGGCTTAAATTGAACAGGCAATATTACCTTGGGCATTCTAGTCATTCCTCCGACCAGCAGAACTTCCCCAATGTCGGAATTCTTACAGTCAGCATCTTGCAGAGCTTTCTGACATGGGTTAACTGTCTTCTTGATCAGGTCACCCACCTTGTACATTTCCAACACAAGTATGGACTCAGCTTAAATTGAACAGGCAATATTACCTTGGGCATTCTAGTCATTCCTCCGACCAGCAGAACTTCTCCAATGTCGGAATTCTTACA
>NW_007420991.1:0-532 GCF_000475195.1 Diaphorina citri
AGGCGAGCGTCTTGACCACTACGCTACCGAGGCAGGTTCGTATCGTTCGGAGAGCGAATAGAAAAGGAAAACAAGGTAAGAGAAAGCCAAGTGTTCCGAGAACGTAAACCTTATCTGTTTAGGATAAAATCCGCCCCGGGCGGGAATCGAACCAGTAATACAATAAATATTGTAGAACTCACTTAGAAAAAGAGCTCATAAGGTGCACCCCGATATGAATTTTATCAAAATTGTACCAAACCATTCAAGTTGGGCTACGTTTACTTTCTTTCAACTAAAATTGACATTTTGTACTTTCAATTTTTATTTATTTTATTATTTCTTTATTTTTTACTGACGCTTTTAAGTATATAAAAGCAGTGATGAAACGATGATACCTCAACTAACGGAAGGTTAAGATTGCGACATCAAGCGACCTTTCTGTTTTTCCTACGGCAACACGGTAACAGTTTACTACCTCTAAAAATCTGGCAACCTGTGTAAAAAATAAATAAAAACTACACAATTTACACATCAAAAGAGTGAGAAAATC
>NW_007420992.1:0-532 GCF_000475195.1 Diaphorina citri
CATGTATCACATTGAAAGCATATTTCTTCACCTCATATTATACAAGAGTACAAGCTACCCAGCTGACATCACAACACACAGAATCAGAGTTCTATTAAAGTTGCCCCAATTCTGGAAGAAAGCTGAATAGAATAGAATTGAGCGTAGCACAAAGATAATTAATGATAGGTTTAATCTAGATTTAATTGAATAAAGCCAACATTCTTTTGATTCGGTCTCCAATTGTTATTAAAAATATTTCGTAACTTTGTTATTTTTTTTACGAAATAGAAAGGAGAACTTAACACAAAAAGGTATGGATAAGGCATATGGTATCCCAAGGATTGTGTACGAGTAATGTTCAAAAGTAGGTACTGTCTACAGAGCCAAAATTTTGCTCGTCATTCCGTCATAGGCTTGTCATAGAGGTGAAGTATGAGGTTAGGTTGCTGGCTTCATTCAAATATGAGCTTCGAAGAATTAAGGAGCGCGGTAGCGCTCCGCCCCGCCAAGTCAAGAAAGTTTGACCGCGCTACTAGAGATATTATACGCG
>NW_007420993.1:0-532 GCF_000475195.1 Diaphorina citri
ATGTTTAGGTATCCCTAATAAACTAATCCCTGAAACTAAATCTTGCTACAAGAACTCAACAACTTTGCAACTAAAGGTTCTATTTCTGGTATTCTGGTCTTTTGAAAATGCATTCACTGAAATGGTCTAAACTTAAAATCACCAAATAGCACCATACAACGAATACCGTCTAAAGTTGTGACACCACTACATATTGCATGATATCATAGCTGTAACTGACTCCTGATAAACTGTCCAAAGAGGTGCAATAATGAACGATGTTCTCGATTTGATGTGAGATAAATATGACTAACCCTTACATATGCTAATAACCAGGTCTACAATCTCATGTTAAAGTGTTTGCTCAAAGAATTCTCGGAGACTACTCCCGAACGGTCTCCGATTGTTCTCGGTGGTTAACAAACCACTTTAACATGGGATCAACACTCATGGCATTGTAGACACTGCTATAAAGCTCTCACTATCTCCATAACACAATCATAATCACATCGTAGGAAAAAACTGAAATTCATTGAGCTTTTACATGTATCTC
>NW_007420994.1:0-532 GCF_000475195.1 Diaphorina citri
ATGTGTGTTGGAGAACACGATATCATAGAAGTCGCTCATCCGACGGTACCAGAGCATTTGAAACTGTAAGTACCAATGAGCATTTTTAACCACCTTTCACGGAACAACTTACACGTTACTTCAAGGCGCACTCTTTTTCGTTCGTGCCTATCCGGGATCAGAAAAATTTGGTTGCAAAATTTCCGACCTGCCTATCTATCATCCATTTATGAAACTTTTTTTCTTTTTAGAGGTTTGATAGGGGAAACTGTAACTGCTAAGGTCTTATCTTCCCGAAATCGAAGAGAAAAGGAGATAAAGCCAGCCGTTCCGGGAACAAACATTATCCGTTCAGGAGGATACCCGCATAGGCGGGAATCGAACCCGCAGCCTAGCGCTTACAAGGCAGACGCGCTACCAACCAAGCTATCTAGGTTGGCGATCAGGATCTCTGTTTCGCCAGAAAGAATCCAAAATTTCACTTTCTTCTCACAAATCCTTCCTCTTTTCATTTCCAGCACGGAGGGTGTGCCGCGGCTACACCTAGGCCCCA
>NW_007420995.1:0-532 GCF_000475195.1 Diaphorina citri
CCCTAAATTACAATAAATTAAACTTGGTGTTGGTATAAATAGGACCATCACGGCGGCTATTTAAGCTCCATATACTTACCACTGTGATCTTATTAAATCTTTTTTAACTTTCCCCTTGTTTTTTCTGATAGAGCTTCTAAACTTACCTCATGGAGTGTCATTCGAAGAAGAAGATGTCAGAAACCGAGCTGAATACCTAGGTAATAGTGGTAACAACATGTAAGAGAACCAGATGAAGGCTATCTGGATATCTGTAACATTCTGCAACAGACGAGAAACAAACAGGTGGAAATATTAGAATAGTCGAAATTAGACCAAAACGGACTAAAAAATTTCGGGACCGTTTTGTGCAAACTCGATCATACCACCAAGCGTTTATCTCACTCCGAAACTGAGCAAAACAGATGATTTCAGGTAAAAATTTAACCGAATCCATTTATTAGCATTCTTAGTTGATCAGTTCATTTAGGTATATTATGACTAGGCATGTTTTTTAAAGAAATTATTATTATTATTATTATTTATTTTTTTA
>NW_007420996.1:0-532 GCF_000475195.1 Diaphorina citri
TCCAACAATCGTTTACCTCCTTGGAAGTCCCAGAGTTCCTCCTCGGTGGTTCCTCCCGTATGTTGGTGTCGTTTTTTTCGAAAATTTTATCCTTACTGAAGCCTGTTTTTTATTCTGATGTAACTGATGTGAGCATCAACATTTGAATTTTTTGTGTTTTATTTTCACTTCCCCACCCTGACTCCCTGACATCATGTTCCCCTACAATAACATTTGCTTCCCCTCAAATGCTAACTGATGTAGACTGATGTGACTCCGGACTTGCATCTGGTAACTGGTTTGACATTTTGCTTTTTACTTAATACTTTCTCTTTCTATTGTAATGTTGCGAAATTCTGATGCCGATCATCTCATAGTGATGGGACTCGAGTGAGATTTTTCAACTCGATTATTTTCTACTCGATTATTTTCCAACTCGAGTTGTAACTCGAGTGGAAATCTGGAAATTAATCGACACTCGACTAGGCGAGCGAGTCGTAGATATTCGGGTTTTCGTTCGGAAACTCTCGGCATACGGGTATACCACTATACC
>NW_007420997.1:0-532 GCF_000475195.1 Diaphorina citri
TTTAGGATTATTGAGATATTGGAAAAATCCTACAATGCTGCAGTGAGCACCAAAGTTGTGACATAATAACACAAAGAAGCTGCATATACCCCCTGTTATCTTCAGAATTTTCAGAGGAACCCAATCTATGAAGGTGAGAAAAACCTGCCGAATCGATTTGTTTTAAAGATACACAGGCGTGCTTACTGGAACTTGGACTGGTGGGGGACTTTAAACAGGGAGGATACCAGCCTGAAATTTCGCTTGCTAAAGAAATAGCAAAGGTTGATTGAAATCAAATATTTCCTTCTATGGGTTCGAAGTTCAAAATCAATCAAATCATGTACATAGGTAGTATATCCCCTGTTATCTTCAGACTTTTCAGAGGAACCCAATCTACGAAGGTGAGAAAAACCTGCCAAACCGATTCGTTTTAAAGATACACAGGTGTGCTTACTGGAACTTGAACTGGTGAGGGACTTTAAACAGGGAGGATACCAGCCTGAAATTTCGCTTGCTAAAGAAATAGCAAAGGTTGATTGTGAAGGGCATC
>NW_007420998.1:0-532 GCF_000475195.1 Diaphorina citri
GGTCTTATGACGGTGTTGTAGTGGCAGATTTTAAGATTCCTGGACAAACTTCTACTTTTATACAGATTTTTACAGGTGTGAAAAGCACCTTCTAATTTGTTGCATCTACTTTCAATGGCTACTGCCTCAGAGTTATTTGGAGTAATCCATTCACCCAGATATTTGAATTTAGGGACACGTTTGATCTGCTGATTGCCTATTTTGATGGAGTTGGGCGATTCTTTAATGTTGGTTATAAACTCTGTCTTGTTGAACGCTATCTTGAGTCCCGTTTTGCCAGCAATCTCTTGTAGCTTACCCAGCTGATCGGTCGCCTCTTCAATGTTCTTGGCGAATAACGCAATGTCATCAGCAAAAGCTAGACAGGTCAGATTGAGGTTTTCTTTCTTCAAGCCAATTCTAGTGCCATAGGTTCCAGGTATTGAGTTCAGCCATTCCCTAATGATCTTTTCAAGGACACAATTAAACAGTGTCGGAGACGCCAAATCCCCCTGCCTAACCCCCGTCTTGATTGAGAAGGCCTCCGATAGTT
>NW_007420999.1:0-532 GCF_000475195.1 Diaphorina citri
TTTCGGAAAATTCATATTTTATGAGCACCAGCTTGGACCCATGGATGGTATACTGGGTCTGGTGGAAAAGTACCTAAAGATTAGCACTGAATTATTTGAATTCGAGTATGATCTCTCTGGCTAAAGGGGCTAAAGAAAAGCATCTGTCAGGTCTCACTCATCTGAAAATTATGATAGAAAATAAAAATTGTAAAAAAAATTGTGTTACAGATATACCTACCTAAAATTCTGTCTAAATAATTAAGGACCTAATAATATCCTGATAATAACAATAAAATTATATATCTCTATAAAATAATAATACAAGCCCAACGGAGAACCAAAGGCGGCATTAAATCCACATCAAATTCTCCTTAGTCCAAGTAACTTTTTGACAAAACGACACAGACTTCGTAGGTACAGAAACCTTTTTCAAAACTGAGAGTGAAGTTTCTTCATCCTAATAATTAAACTCCTTGCTTAACTTCATCCCTCTCTCCCTTGTCGCACTTGGAAAGTTTTAAATAAATAATTAAATTCACTCACTTTTTAT
>NW_007421000.1:0-532 GCF_000475195.1 Diaphorina citri
AAGTATAGGGGGACCGGGAACTTGTGCAGCATGTTTGTCTGCTTGTCAAATGCTTTCGTAAAATCAACGAAAATTTGCTGGATCACTCTTAAAAGATCCGTTCTTGATCAATATTATTGACATTCTAGCCAGCGGCCCTAGTACGTTGAATACACCAGTTTAACGATGGATCACTGAAGTTGGCACTGAAGAAGAAGATGGATCACATTGAGCGTGGTTGGTTACCGAATGGGTGGCGATACTGGTGAGAGTTTTCCAATGTCTTGTTCCAAGTTCATACACCCTCTTCTACGTAGGTATATTCTGAAATGGGGTCCTAGCTCATTTATTCACGTTTTTGAAACGACATTACGGTATCCGTATCCACATCGAAATGCTTATGACGGCCACTCAGCCACTCACGTTCAGTCTCTCTGACAGACAGTCTGAGCGAGAGTGGCATAGATTTCGGAGCAATGAGTCGGAATTTCCGATGCTGTCCGAAAAGCGCCACAACTTGCCAGCCAGGCTGTGCGCACACCTAGAAATTCTT
>NW_007421001.1:0-532 GCF_000475195.1 Diaphorina citri
TTTTTTTTTTTTTTTTTTTTTGACCGCCACTTATCGTTTGCCTCTATTAATCTTGGAAGATAAAGAGAACACATTTCTCACCCAACTATAATCTCTCTCTCTCCCTCCCTATCTCTATCTCTCTTTTCCCTCCCCTCTCTCTCTTTCCCGGGCTTCCTTTTTTTGCTTTTTTTTATCCTAGCTTTTCCCTATGAGAGAAAAAGAAGTGAAAAATAAATAAATCGTAAAAATGTATTTCAAAACTGTCACATTTTTTAAAATTTATCAACTATCCCTTTTCTATATTTTTTTATTTTTCTTCCTCTTCTTCTTCTTCTTCAGCTTCTCTTCCTCCTCTTCTTCTTCTTCTCCTCTTCCTCCCTAATTCTTCTTTTTTACTACTCTCTTGTTTTGAACGAAATAGAATGGAGTAAAAAGGAGATATGATGGAGAAGGAAGTTGAAGTCGATATATTTTAGAGCAGTGTTTCCCAACCTGGGCGATATCGCCCCCTTGGGGGCGATGGAGATTTTCATGGGGGCGATGAAGCCTT
>NW_007421002.1:0-532 GCF_000475195.1 Diaphorina citri
AGTAAATAACTACACCGACAGCTCAGTGGGCCGTGCGGCAAACTAATGGGTTGTGAAATTCCAATGAGCACAAAAAAACTAACCTTTTCTTTCCTTTTGTACATTTCTCTCCTTTCTCTTGATAGTCTCTTTGCAATACTCTCCTTCTCCTTATTCTTCTCCTTCTGCTTCTTCTACTCCTCTATTTCGTTCTTTTCTTCTTTCTTCTCCTTCTCCATTTCGTTCTCTTTTTCCTTTTCTTCTTCTTCTTCTCGTCTTCTCTTTTTCCTTTTTTTCCTCTTCCTCTGTCTTCTTTTTTTTTCATTCTTTTTTCTTCCTCTTCCCTCTTCTTCGTTCTTCTCCTCCTCTTCTTCTTCTCCTTCTTCTTCTTCTCCCTCGTTCTTTTCTGCTGCTTCTTCTACTCCTCTTTCTCTTCTTCCATACTCTGAACAGTTTTATTTGTAGACACAGTTCTGTTTGTTTAAGCATTTTTTTCCTATTCGGAGCCTCTCTCTCTCTCTGTCCCTCCCTCTCTCTACTCTCTCTCTCTCTC
>NW_007421003.1:0-532 GCF_000475195.1 Diaphorina citri
ACTGGGACACGTAATTTTGTGAACGTGCCTCAGATTTTGCCCTAGAAAATTCTACCTGAAATAAAAAATACAAAAAAAATATTAGGTACCTGTGTACGTGTCAATCTGCCAATAATATGGACTATGGAGACGATATATCTTTCAAGATTAGATTCACGTTCCTAATATTAGGTACCTGTGTACGTGTCAATCTGCCAATAATATGGACTATGGAGACGATATATCTTTCAAGATTAGATTCACGTTTGCATTTAGACAAAATTTTGAAACAAAATGAACAGATAGATTAGTTTATTCAACTATTTTCTTCGTGTTCTACCTTATTAAAAGTAGACATAAATTTATTAAAAAAGAGATTATCTGCATGTGGGAACGTCCACGCAAAATCTTTGAAAAATCACAAAATTAAATTTTATCCAATCGACTTTTTTTCTATATGGGATGAAAGAAAACTTAGATTAGTTTATTCAACTATTTTCTTCGTGTTCTACCTTATTAAAAGTAGACATAAATTTATTAAAAAAGAGATTAT
>NW_007421004.1:0-532 GCF_000475195.1 Diaphorina citri
AGAAAGAAATGAAAAAAGAAAAACAAGAAAAGTAAACAAAATTTTGAGGTTAAGATGCAGCAACCTCGCAAGTAAAATAGTGATGGGCCGAGTGAATGATTTTACTCGAGTGGACTCGAGTTTGACTTCACTCGAGTGCACTCGATTATTATTTTGTTCCACTCGAGTGGAAAAACTATTCATTGGGTTCTCTGACCCGAGTTCACTCGCGCACTCGCCACATAATATTATTGCAGCATACAGTTTCTATTCGAGTACAAATCTATTCGTCAGAAAAACTATTCGTTTGAACGAGTTGAATTATTCACTACCCCCCTCTCCCCTCTTGCCTCTTACTAGATGATGATGATGCAAGAAAGAGAACTGAAGAGGGGGAGGGGTATAGTGGTATACGCGTATGCCGAGAGTTTCCGAACGAAAATCCGAATATCTACGACTCGCTCGCCTACTCGACTCGGCACGGTGTAATTTCCAGGAATAAATATTCAACTCGATTAATTTCCACTCGAGTTACAACTCGAGTTGGAAAATA
>NW_007421005.1:0-532 GCF_000475195.1 Diaphorina citri
CAAACCTTTTTTATTTATTTATTTATTATTTTTTTTTTTTTTAAGTAAAAAGTAAATAAGCTGCAAAGAAAATGAACAAATAACTATTGATATACTTGTAGTGTAATAAAATTCATCTATTTCCATTTATTAACCTGATTTTGTATACAATTAAACATTACATGTTATACAATGGACTTTAAATCCCTTGAAAAAGCATTAAATGAAAGATAGGGAGTTGGTGAGTATAATTCATTTTCCGGAGAAGGAAAAATGGTGTTTAGACACTACTTACATAACTTTCACTAGAATGAATGGGTGGGCAAAATTAAACAAATACCTGTTTGTTGTTGTTAGCTAATGTCAAGAATTGACCACTACCTGTTTGTGAAACAATCCATTTTGAAGGGATCTAGACATTAATGCCTTAGGTAGGTATACAGTGTAAGGGTTTTATTATTATGTTAGCTATGTCAATAGATCAGTTGCGCTTACTTGGGTGATGTTTCAAAGTCATAGAGCAGGAAAAATGAGGACCAACGTAATTTTTCTT
>NW_007421006.1:0-532 GCF_000475195.1 Diaphorina citri
CTGATAAGTTTTTATTACCCAGGTCTTGATTCACACAATCTTTCCACCTTTTCTTCGGCCTACCTCGCCCGTTTCTCCCCCTCACTTCCATTCTCTCGAACTTGTTCCCTATGTAGCTCTCCCTAGTAAAAAAAAAACTAGAGAAATTTGATGAAGTATCGTAGAATCAACGACGAGAAAAAGGGGCCCTGAGGAATTCCTCGAAGAAAAGCTGTTCCGAGGTACATATAATCTTTTTTTTTTAATCTGTCCCCACTTTAAGGGTGACCGTCTGCTCTTAATCCTTTTCACTTTAGGGTGATCATCTACCCTTAATAATTAACCCCTCTCTCCTCTCCTCCTCTAGGGTGAACGTCTCCGCACCATGTCCTGTTCCGACAAGCTGATGCGATGGAACGTGCTGGGTCTGCAAGGCTCCCTCCTGTCCCATTTCATTCGTCCCGTGTACCTCGCCTCGATCGTCCTGGGCTCCTCGTTCAACTTCCAGCATATGAAACGCGCCGTGTACGAGCGAATAGAAAGCAAACTGAAG
>NW_007421007.1:0-532 GCF_000475195.1 Diaphorina citri
AACGGTAAATAGATTTGAGAAAACTTCCTTGTTTACTCAACAACTGGTCTGGGTAATGACAGTAGAAAAGCACTTTAATTTGCTTTGCCTGTAGGATAGGAATACAGATAGATACCAGGTCACAGAACACAAGATCTGGTTTCTCACTATACCAGGCGACATAGAGAGCAATCACTATCATCCTCAAGTACATACACAGGGCATAGAACTTGCCAAATATATTTCTCGGTAGCCAATCACCAATGACTTTGACAGGTAGAGTACCATCTTTAGTTTCCTTGAAGCAATGGTCTGCGTTATGATGAGACGTAATGAACTCAACATTAAAACCTTTCTGTTTCAAGGCCAAAGCAGCATCCACTGCTAATCTCTCAGCTCCACCAATGCCTAAGTCTGGATGTATGAACAAGATGTTCTTACCCATGATGACAACGGAAACTTTGGATGAGACTCAAGTAGGAGGCAAGGTAAGCTAAGGGTGTGGCATCGAATTGGAAATAATATTCACTGTGTAGTTTAGGGTCTTGATTTG
>NW_007421008.1:0-532 GCF_000475195.1 Diaphorina citri
TTATTATTTGTTTCGAAGCATTAATCAAAATCGTTCTTCACTTTTGGCGCTAGGGGTGGTGAGGGTTAGGCTACATTTATTTCTGAAGGTTTTTTTCCTCATATTTTTGCTCTTAGGGTAAGTTTCCACTGGTACCTAATAGACATTGCGCAAGACACTTGCTGTGCGTTTTATTTTGCCCAATTCTTCGAAAATTACGTTTGCTGCCTTCTGAAATACAGGAGGAATGAGAGGAAGAGAGGGTATGGGAAAGAGAATTGGAGTGAGTGAGAGAGCGCACCCAAGAGATTTATTCTGCGTATTTTAGGTAGGTAGTTACGTACCTAACTCTTTTTTTAATTCTTCGAAAATTACGTTTGCTGCCTTCTGAAATACAGGAGGAATGAGAGAAAGAGAGGGTATGGGAAAGAGAATTGGAGTGAGTGAGAGAGCGCACCCAAGAGATTTATTCTGCGTAGGTAGTTACGTACCTAACTCTTTTTTATTGGATTAAAACTCGAATTAATGAAAAACTCCCTTCTCCCTAAAATTT
>NW_007421009.1:0-532 GCF_000475195.1 Diaphorina citri
CCGGGGGTTTTGTTTTCCGTATCGGTTTCATAAGGTTTTCATTTGTTTTCAGCATAATCGTGAAGAATTTTCACACACAGATGAATTCCATCAGAAAACCATTGGTGCCGGACGAGTTTAGGGCGAAAAAATTATTGCACTATGACCTACGAGTGAAACTAAAACCTGAAATGCTTTGTGGCTTGGCTATCGAAGAACGGCTTTTTTTTTCAGAGGAGCTGATGAAACCTGCTCAAGCTGTTGTCACTTTGTACGGCATTTTGTTCACAAAACTTGCGTTTTTAGCAAGTACTTAAAAAAGCATTGCTTATAGCCTTATACCATGATACCACGTGGTATTAAACTGTTCTACATAGGTACAGTATCTATCACGTTTCTAAATTTCCTGATTGTCAGTGTTCCTATCCTATGATACCACGAGGTATTAAACTGTTCTACATAGGTACAATATCTACCACGTTTCTGAATTTCCTGATTGTCAGTGTTCCTGTTCCATAGGAGCTCCAAGACAGAAGACTCTGTGACATCATTT
>NW_007421010.1:0-532 GCF_000475195.1 Diaphorina citri
ATAAATTTTAAAAATTGCCGCCGGGACAGCTATCTCACGTCGTCCGAGCTCATCTCAACCCGGTACATAAACACACCCCGAAATGGGAAGACATTTGTTATAGATGGGGGTAGGTACCTAAAGACTGTTATAAAAACTGGTAATTGCAATAGAAAAATGGGCAAAGGCACAGCGTGAAATAGGTGAATAAGATTCTTCTATCCCTCTTTCTGATTCTGTTCTGTTACATTTCGGTGGATGTTACATTTCGGTGGATTTTACATTTCGGTGGATGTTACATTGTTACATTTCGGTGGATGTTACATTCTAAGATTTGAGCTACGGCTTGGAATTACAGATATTTGAACATGGGTGAGATTTTCCATGACTATAATTAGCGCTCATTATGTCTATTGACTATAATATCCAGGTACCTATAAATATAATAATAATACCTAATAGCGCTTATTTATACTTATACTGCTCGCATAGGACTGTAAAGTCCCTTTACTCCAGCAGTAGGCTACTACTATTATTGTGGTCAAATTCTCAA
>NW_007421011.1:0-532 GCF_000475195.1 Diaphorina citri
AACAGATCAAAACAAAAGTTGTATTTCAAATTCAATTTAATTTATTATTTTAAATAATTTTCCCAAGATATTAGAATAAAATAGAATTAGAATAGAATATTACGCAGTGCTCAAACTATTTACACCTTGTAAACGACCATTTTTTGTATTTTAGAAATAAGTAGGATAGGATAGGGGTAGCATAAATTCGTGCTCACCCTGTATAATTATGCTCAGGCAGCAAAAGCTTTACATAGTATTCTGCCCTAATATCCTACATATCTCCCTGTGTGCTGATCTTGAATATACTTTAAGTTGAACTATTTATGAGAGAACTCTTTCTTTCTCTTTCTCTCTCTATCTCTCCCTCTCTCTCTTCTCTGGCATTTGCCTTTCGCACTCAACCTTTGCAACTTCTCTAGCAAGGGAAATTTCAGGCTGGTATCCCTCCCTGTTTAATATCCCCGAGCCAGAGGTAAATGAATTATTTGTTATTTGAAATTCAGGTTACTTTTTTTCAACCCATTCTTTAAGCTTTTACCTAGCCTGACTT
>NW_007421012.1:0-532 GCF_000475195.1 Diaphorina citri
GGCTTCACACACAGTAAAGTAACTCGCGTAAAATGGCAAAAAGAAATAAGGGTTTTGTGTAGGGTGTAATGAAATGAGATCGAGACTGATCTTGAGGGTAAACACGGCCCTATCCTGAGTGAACCTGAACCCCGTATTTCAAACACCGGGAATCGAACACGGGACCTCCGATGCGCAAGCCTATTATACATTATGCAACCATAATCATAATAATAGTGCTTATTTATATTGCTCGAATGGGACTAAAGAGTCCCTTTTACCCAGCAGCAGGCCTGTACCATTATTGTGGTCAAATTCTTAGACAATGTTGATTATTAAAATTCCATACCTCGACTGGGATTAAATCCACGCCCTGCTGATGCTGATTAATGATTACCAGGCTAGGTAGGTAATAAAATTGTTAAAATATTTGCTTTTTCCCATCTTCAAGCCAGCCTAGTCAGCTTAGCTTAGTTTGTAAGTGCTAGGCCGCGGGTTCGATTCCCACCCGGGGCGGATTTTATCCTGATGGGATAATGTTCGTTCTCGGAAC
>NW_007421013.1:0-532 GCF_000475195.1 Diaphorina citri
AAAATAAAGTCATGCCAATTGTCATTTAGCGTCATAAATAGAATGTCATTTAGGGCGGCTATTAAAATCTAATGATTCGTTATACAATTTGTGAAATGAATCATTATATCATGATAATTATCATTATTAAGTTATTCATTAGAGGAGCCGCAAATAGATTTTCTGGTGTTATTTATCATTATTTTTTCACGCTTCAGTGAAATTTTGTAAAAAATGTAAAACTTTCAACAAGAGTTGTAACAAAACAAATGGGAGATCAACACATTGATAGATATGCAAACTAAATAAATAAAAGCAACAAAATCGTTGAATAAGTGTAAAAACTTGGAACATGTACAACCTGCTCCATTCATTCTCATTTTGGTACAAAACTGATTTCTAGATTTTCTAGTGGAGATGCCACTTGTACCTAATGTGTTTGGAAAAATACATATATGTATTCTATCTTGTGTTGAATATAAGATACAAATTGTATGTTGAATATAAGGTACAAATTGTATGTTGAATATAAGATACAAATTGTATGTTGAAT
>NW_007421014.1:0-532 GCF_000475195.1 Diaphorina citri
AGGTCATACTTCATTCTAAATACCTCTTGTATGCAGACGACTTCAAGCTCTTCCGTGAAATATCGGATAAGAGTGATTGTCGTCTGTTGGAAGAGGATTTAGATTCAGTCACTCGCTGGTTTGAAAACAATCAGCTTGAGTTTAGCATAACTAAATACTAAATGTGATGTTATGACTATGTATTACACAAAGAAAAACCCAGTTACATACGAATATAAAAAAATAAAGCATTCTATCCTGCAAAGAGTTTCCTCTAAAAAAGCGTTATCTTAAAAAATAACTTGAAATTCGACAATCATTTTGCTGAAATCAGTAAAAAACATACAAAACCTTGGGTTTAGTTGTTGTAGCGGCTTTAGCTTTCGCCGAATGGCGATAGCAGAATAGTATTGGGTTTAGTGGGCAGAATTGGGTTTAGTAATCAGGCATAGCAATATCTTTGTCAACATTAATAGATACAATTA
Source organism: Diaphorina citri (assembly GCF_000475195.1). NCBI lineage: Eukaryota > Metazoa > Arthropoda > Insecta > Hemiptera > Psyllidae > Diaphorina > Diaphorina citri. The sequence goes on from NW_007421014.1 coordinate 465, forward strand.
GACTGCTGTTTACATTCTTGGTTCGCAGTCAATTGGAATATGCCTCGGTCATCTGGGCCCCTAAAAGC
>NW_007421015.1:0-532 GCF_000475195.1 Diaphorina citri
ACAAAGTTCATCATTATTATTTTTATAGTCCAAGCAAATTAAAACTACCTACTTTCTCAGGCAGCACTACTTAAGTGACAAAAACAAGTTTATCGTTATTATTTAGTAAAAGCAATGAAAACCGAAAAAGCCAAGAAATACCTTCAAGACCTTTTTAGGGGTCCTGAAGTTATTACCCTAATGACCCCCAAAGCTGTGTCCACACATAATCGACGAGGTGAAACTATGTTGTCGAGGCAGTGTACAGACAACATCGACTATTGTGTAGAGTTGTAGACACAGCTTAACAAAGTCCTGAAGATGTTTTTTGGCCGTCTTTTTACGTACTCTACAAAGTTTCGTCCCGTTATTATTATTTTTATATTGAGTGCAGTTTGTCTTAAATTCACATTATCAACTGTACTAATACATACTTATAGAGTTACAAATACCTTAATTCTGCTCTAAATAAATGCGACCTTTTTAAACTGTTGGCATAATGGGATTTTGTAGTCTTAGCCGAAAGCATTTAAACAAGGTAAATAATCAAAAT
>NW_007421016.1:0-532 GCF_000475195.1 Diaphorina citri
GGCGAAGAAGAAGATTTAGTTTAGCCAGTACAGCTAAAAACCGCCAAAAAGCGGTCGAAAACTGTCAAAATGAGGTCAAAATACTGCCAATCGTTGCACCGATCTTAACCAAAAGTTTCGTATTGCATCCTTGTCATATTTAAGATGTGCATACCAACTTTTAAGTCTCTAGCTTATACCGTTCTTGAGATATTTTGTTTACAGACAGACATACGCACGGACCAATGGCTAAAACTTTCGATTTAGGCATTAGGAACCTCAAAACGTGTTTTGGCACTGAAAAACATAGAAATTTTGACCGAATACCTGCATTACTTTCCTTCCTAAAGGAAAGTGAAAAAAAATCACCCAGCCGAGATTCGATCCCAGGTCTTCCGCACAAAAGAACTGCACTGACCACTACGCCACAAGAGCTGAGTCACCCACCTGTATGATATTGAACGGTATAAACCCAGCAGCATACAACTCCATCTGTTCATCCGACAGGCTCACATTTTTCTTCTCGTCACTCGAGGCAAACAGGCTTATCGAG
>NW_007421017.1:0-532 GCF_000475195.1 Diaphorina citri
TAATAATAATAATAATAATAATAATAATAATAATAATAATAATAATAATAAAAATCGAATTTCTTTTCCACAGTAAATTTTCCACCAAAAATCGCTCGGGACTTCGGGACTTATCCTCCCGAAATCGAAGTGAGAAGGAAGACATTAGAGTAGGAGAAAGCCAGCTGTTCCAAGAACGAACATTATCCCATCAGGATAAAATCCACCCCGGGCGGGAATCAAACCCGCGCGGCCTAGCTACCAACTAAGCTAACTATAGGCTGGCTTACTTCAATAAAACTTGAAACATCATCTTTCGAGCTGTGGAGAAAAACAAACTTTTTAAGTCCACTCCATCGCCACTGACAAATTTCCTCTTCTACTTTCAGTTTTTGGACTAGCCTCCCCTTGGCTGGCTTACTTCAATAAAACTTGAAACATCATCTTTCGAGTTGTGGAGAAAAACAAACTTTTTAAGTCCACTCCATCGCCACTGACAAATTTCCTCTTCTACTTTCAGTTTTTGGACTAGCCTCCCCTTACTTCACATCGT
>NW_007421018.1:0-532 GCF_000475195.1 Diaphorina citri
ATGGGTGTGGTGTGTGTGTGGGGGTGTGTTTGTGTGTGTGGTGGTCCCGTACAAAGGACGGGTCAACCACTAGTCATAATTATGTACGTATGTACCAGTATATTTATACATGTACGAGGGAATTAGTATACAATGTAGGTATACATTTTTATTTATGATCGGTGTGCCTACCGTTCTATCTGAAGGAAAACTGTGGTCATATTTTATAGTTAGCCATGGCAATCAATGGTTGGTTGCTGATTGGTATGCAGAGGTACGCGATGGGTTTGCAAGCTACAAATGAAAGAAAACTATATATGATTGCCGATTTTACGTCCTCTGGGTCCTACAGCTGTGTTCACACATAGTCAACGACCGTCGATTGACACCGATCGATATCGACTGAACCGTCCACACTGCCTCGACAACATAAATTGACCATCGACGGCCAGTCGACTATGTTGGGACATACCTCAGTACAAACTACCTGAAACTGTTTGAAAAAGAATCGAGGAAAAAAAGTAACCTAGCTGTAACCAATTAAGAACATCAG
>NW_007421019.1:0-532 GCF_000475195.1 Diaphorina citri
TGTTTATCCTAAGAGAAGCTGGTGAAGTTCTCCTCTTGTTGATTTTCCAGATTAGTACTGGTGTGGTTTAAAAGTGGGCGTAATAAACAATGTCAGCCTCTTATTGGTTGTAAAGTACAAAATGTCCAAATTTTATTTACAAAAGATCAAAAACACCTTCTGGTGGGAGAAATGTCACAGTAAGGGGAATACTACCGTTATGTGGTCATCAAATTTTGCTGAGAAGCCACGTCTAACTTCACACACATACTGATAGAAAAAGTTGCAGCACGCCTTTGAAAAAGGTTAATTGCTACGTTATTACACTATGAAAAAGGAAGTTCAAAATTGTCACTTGAAGATAAAAGGACAGTGAATATAATGATATTAAATTTACTATAATTTGTTCACTAAAAACAATATTTACAATAGAAAAATTATAGAGCAAAAATCAAAAAGCAAAACTTCTATAATATATTAGCATGAGGTGAAACAATATCTTACATAACAAGTGATATTTAACCAATAAAACAATGCTTTCGCTAAACGAACA
>NW_007421020.1:0-532 GCF_000475195.1 Diaphorina citri
ATCCGATTGTAGTTGCGCGCCTAGCTTCTCTACTAGCGCAGCCACGCGGCGCAGATCAGGAATCAGACTCGCGCCTCCAATACGCGCTAAATAGAGAGGGAGAGAGAGAGAATAATTAGGGGAGGTAGAGATATTTAGTTTGAGTTTTCGCTTGAAAAGTAAATTAAATAAGAAATTGATGCAAGTGCACAAATTGAAACTTGGAAAAAAAAATCAAATCAAATCTCAAATTCTTTGTGGTAAAGCAGAGCTTTTTCACAACTTTTGTGAATATCACAACATGCCCTAATACCTACTAAGTGCATCCTTTGCAATCAATTTCCATAGTTTAATAATCTTCTTACACTGGTTATTGAGCCACTGGTCGCTCCTCACAGTAGCTACCTTATTATCCTCACGAGGCTAAGTGCAACCCGAACGTCAAGCTCCAAGAACGGCCGAAAAAACTTCGACCGTGTTGGGAATTGGATCCAGGACCAGAACCGACGTGCAAGCCCAGTACGATACATTTTTTTTTTTTTTTTTTTTTTTA
>NW_007421021.1:0-3450 GCF_000475195.1 Diaphorina citri
CCTTTCAAGCCTCTACCACCTCCAAAATAAACAGATCCATGATTGAAAGGTAAATTAAATTATTGTAGAGTTCAACAGGTCCTGCCCTGCCCTTTTCACTGGGATCTCAACAACCTCAATGGTCGTCATGAGGCTGAGTTCACCCCAAAACAGCTGGCAGCAAATGCTGTGCCAGACTGCAAAGGTACTTGCCACATCACACACACCATTGATCAACTTGTGAACTAGTGATCTATTGAAAACTAATGTAGGTATTCAATATTTTATAGCTGTAGACACTTACTAGCCAAGATAATATTGAAGGAGCTTATTCCTCCTAACCAGGTTTTGCCTTTGTCAAATGGCACAGGAATAAAGCTGATTAAAATTCAATCTTCTTCTTCGACTTTTCCCATGTTCAGATGGGGTTGGTTTTTGTTGTCAGCCTCTCAATCAGCTTTAGAGTGATCACTTTGAGGCCAACTGGTTTTGGCTAAACAAAATTTTCCGAGTGGGATGCCCTTCGCACTCAACCTTCGCTATTGATATAGCGTGAGGAAATTTGGGCTAGTCTTCTTCCTGTTTATAGTCCCCTAGCTAGATGCTGATCTACTCTCTGTTTATAGTCCCTCAGCCAGTACCAAAGGTTAAAGCACCTAGTTGAAAAAACAAGAAAAAAAAATCGATAGGTACTCATTTAGTCAGAGGAAATAAACATTAGTGCAATAACACTAATAACAGTCACTGTGGCAGTAAAGGCCCATTCCCACTTGTCATTTGAAAAAAAAAAAAAAAAAATCGTGTCCTGTGTAGTGGGAACTCTCATTTACATTGCCTACAGGACATTTGGAAAAATACAATAGTCCGTCCACTATACCTTTTATTATTACTATTGCAATTTAATAAAGGAAGGACGGACTAAAAATGGATGAAACTCACAAGTGGGAACGGCCCTGAAGTTGTAGCAATGTACATATTGAAATTCGTAGGTTCGCAAATAAAACACATGTTTGATATTTTGTAAAGAATAACATAATTATTATTTATAAATTAATATGTTTTATTATTCTAGTAATCTAGTCAATCTAGTCATGGTTAGGTACACAAAAAATCTTATAAAATTGCCATTTTAAAATAAAATACCTACATACATCTTTTATGATATAAAGATAAATACGACACTGAGGTTTGGGATTTTTTTACACTGTTAAACATGAGAAAAACTGCCTCCAGAAAAAATATTAAAGCTACTTGATACCTATCTTCTGATCCAGATAAGAAGAGCTTTATGAGTTCAACATCATTGCCCTGTCTTTGGAAGGACTAAATACCTGCAATGACTTTTAGCAACTTCAACACCTAGATTGGTGAAATTACATTCAAGAGACTTGAATATAATTTCACCCATATGAAAGCAACTAGTATGCAAGCATCAAGGTACCCCTACATCACACTTGAATGCTACTTACACTCGTACAAGTTACTTGCCATATGAAAAAGGTTTTATGCCACCTGACTTCTTTGTCAATTAAGAATATTGTTCTCATGTAGAATTCGACACTTCGGCAGTAAGTTCTACATTAAATTATAATCCCGGGTCTAGACTCTGAATCGACTGTCATACTAGTGAGATGAGTGAGAGGACTCAAAAACTATCGTCCTCGCCACAGCCATCCAGATAAATGTCAAAAGATTCTCGATTACAATTGCCATCAGCATTGAAGATGTACTTGTGGAAGGTTCCGTCCAAACATATTGCTGAAAGAAAATAATATCTCGCTTGGGACATTGACGATTCCATAATAAGTAGTTTTCCCTTCTCTCTTTTCTTCTGTCCAATCACCCTTCGGTAAACAAAGATTCCTGTTTGGTATCATATATTCACCCTATCAGACGTGTCCTATTTCAAGCTTAGGGCGCTTTGGCATCGTGATGTTCCGTCTACACGATGGGAAGAAGGGTTCGATTTGATACGATATAGAGGTTACAAGAGTCCTAAGACAGGTCGTGTCTGAAAGGAGTAGGTCAAGGTCGCATAGTTAATCTGCGTTGTGGTCTTCACTCGATCGCACAGATCCGCGAGTTAGTTTGACCATGTGTAACTATCCGGTGGTCGGGTGCAAGGTTCCCCTGTGTAGTAGGCCCAAACCCTATGTGAAGCTTTTTCCAAGTTGAACAGTCGACTCTGCTCCGTCGACCTTCGGTGGCGTCATGTTAACATAACTGAGTAGGCCGACTCTACCTGTGGCTTTTTCAAGTCTGAACAGCTCGACCTCTGCTGGTCAGGGCGGCTGTCGAACCATTCGATTCTCACTTTCGTGTTTTCGTTGATTGCGCCTCCGAATCTAGTGCCGTTGTCGAATTTCTACGAACTATGTCGAGATGCTCAGATGAGGAATAAAACACATCGCGGTCAACAAGTTACCGTGCAAATATCGAGCAAGTCCCGTTCATCCAGAGCTATGTCCACGGAGTTTCCAGGAGTTATGATGTTACTGATTTTACAGGCTTCTCTTCCCAAACAGTCTTCCTTCTACATTTATGATTGGTTCCCGTCCACCTTTCGACGATAGTTGTTTTGCGGCTGTGGTGAACTCACTTCTTCCTATTCTTCTTCTTCTTTCTCTTCTTCTGCAGCTTAGCTGTCGGCCAACTGAACAAACTGTGTGTCGACTCTATTCTAAGGTATTGCCGACCTAACTGAGGTGCGGGAGGACAAGTGGTGTCGCGGTACTTGTTATGTGTCGTCCACCTAAGTGTCTATATACCACACAGGCGGGTGTATCAGCGCCGACAGCGCAGCTACTACCTTACATAACAACTTAGCTGCATCTAGCAGTTGGACAAACGTCTGGTGGAAATGTAAAAAGAAAAGAAGAGTAGAAAGGTCGTCAAGTCGAAATCAGCGCTCTCGAGTCTCAAGCCACGAGCGAGTCACTTGTTCCCGGGGTCGGTAAGGTGTAAAGCGCCGCGGAGGTTTCTGTGAGCGAGTTGGCAGCGAGGTGCAAATCAAGGTTACCCCAGGATCCTTGATTGACCTCAGAGTCACCGGGGACCCGATTGAAGTGCGACGGTGGTCTCACACGGACGTAGACACGAAAGCCGAGATTCTTATGTCAGTATCCATTCAATTTTTTTCCGGACATAACTACGTACTACTCTGTTTTTACAGGTTAAAGCCAGGGCTTTAAATCCTTTGCCCTGTCCCGAAACAAAGCAGAGGGCAGATAGTGACCTTGAGAAAATTAAAACCCTGCTATTCTGGAGGTAACAGTGTGTCAAGGGAGATAATTTTTTTTTTTTTTTTTATTTATTTTTTTTTTTTTTATTATCCAGCAACAATAATTTTATTCTTAACTTGTGTTATTTATAAATCTAAAGAATAACGACTTGGGTTAATTAAACGAAGATAAAAGATAATAAATTATCAATTTATGAGTACTTTCTAAAAAAAAAAAAAAAAAAAAAGTA
>NW_007421021.1:9499-10191 GCF_000475195.1 Diaphorina citri
CCTCTCAAGAACTACTCCTCCACTTACCTTCTCTTGCTCATAGTCCTCAACATACTCAGTCTTCTGATCTTCCGGTAGGTCGCGCCACATCTGTCCAATAATCTTCCCAATCTCCCATAGCTTCAGGTCGAGATTCTGCGCTTTCACCTGATCCCAGACCTTACGACTGTAACGCATGTACGGCATCAGGGGCTTCTCAGGAGGTTTGGGCGCCTTTGGACCACGTCCGTCCGTCTGACGAAAAAATCCGAGGGAGAAAAAAGGTTAGAGTGCAATAGTCCTAGGTCATCCATCCACTATGAGGTAGACCTGACAAGTACACCTGATCAGGTTTAACCAAAATACTTGTTTTATTTGTACACAAAGATCATGACAATTGAAATAAATTATTGTAGAGTTCAACAGGTCCTGCCCTGCCCTTTTCACTGGGATCTCAACGACCTCAATGGTCCTCATGAGGCTGAGTTCACCCCAAAACAGCTAGCAGCAAATGCTGTGCCAGACTGCAAAGGTACTTGCCACACCACACACACCATTGATCAACTTGTGAACCAGTGATGTGTTGAAAACTAATGTAGGTATTCAATATTTTATAGCTGTAGACACTTACTAGGCATGATAATATTGAAGGAGCTTATTCCTCCTAACCAGGTTTTGCCTTTGTCAAATGGCACAGGAATAAAGCTGATTAA
>NW_007421022.1:0-532 GCF_000475195.1 Diaphorina citri
AATATTTAAGGGTATTTGAGTGAAATTTCGAGTGTATGGCCGCCATACACGCCTTATATGGACGCTACGCCACTGCTTGACTACTACACCACCGAGGCAGGTTTGGCTCGTCCTGAGCCCCAGTCTTTTGAAGGGAAGACTTTGAACTATGGCTATACCCAGATTAGTTAGGGCCAGCAGTTCTAACTGTTTATAGTCCAACAGCCATAGTAACGCCACCATCCCTATACAGTAAGGTTGGTTAGTGATTGATTTTTATCAGTGTACTAACGGCTAACGGGGAGAGCACCTACTTTTTATCACACAATAAAACTACTACGATTTTAAATTTTTGATTAATCGATTTCCATTTTAATTGCTTTTTGATTTCATAATCATTAAATTCGTTAATTCTCAGAATAGTATAGTCCAGTGAGATATTAGTTTTGAATTTTTGAAGTAACCGATAAACAGTAGGTAAAGCAGAGCTCTTAATCTCTTATTTTATTTAATCTTTGTTTCATACCTAAATAAATGTTTAACTTTTGTAGGA
>NW_007421023.1:0-458 GCF_000475195.1 Diaphorina citri
AAAAATTCCGTTGGTCCTCATTTTTCCTGCTCTATGACTTTGAAACACCACCCAAGTAAGCGCAACTGATCTATTATGCCGTTTTTTTTTACTCTCTAGTATACTAAAGTTTTTTTTTTTACCTCCACAAGAACCTCGCTAAAGCTTTTAAAGATTAGGTACGCCCCAAATAATGGGTACAAGCTGTTTTCCTTGAACTTGGGTAAGAAGAAAATAATAGGTACACCTATCTAATGAAAAAAAAAAAAAAAAAAAAAACTTGGGAATCGAACCCTCGTTACCATTGGCATTGAGGGATTCAAAAAAAGAGAACGTAAAAAAGAACTTATTGACTTTAAGAGAGTCAGAGAGAGAGAGAGAGAGTCAGGGACAGAGGAAAAGAGAAAAGTATAGAGAAAGAGAGAGAGAGAGAGAGAGAGAGAGAGAGAGAGAGAGAGAGAGAGAGAGAGAGAGAAAAA
>NW_007421024.1:0-532 GCF_000475195.1 Diaphorina citri
AACGGTAAGGACAAAAAGTAGTGAGATCCCCTAAAAAAACCTGTTGAGTACAAAAATATTGCCAAGTTTGTATTCACCTTTTTTAACAGTGTGAAATCTGAATCTTTTGTCTCTATTTCATTAAGAAAATTTCCTCTTACAACGAAATTAAGTAAAATTAAAGTAAAGAAAATAGAATGGGGGAATATTGCATTTTACAAGATAACTAGTGACAGATACGCAACAAATATTTAAGTAATAATTTAACTGTTACTTGTAAGCGCTAGATCGCGGGTCCGATTCCCGCCCGGGACAGATTTTATCCTAAACAGATAAGGTTCTTTCTCGGAACGGCTGGCTTTCTCCTATCCTGTCTTTCTTCTCTCTTCGCTTTCGGGACGATATGACCTTGGCACCTTAGCAATAGCCCCCTCTACAAAACAAACAAATGTTACTTACTTAAATGTCTCTTTTGTTTTTTTCAGAATTTATGCAATTTTCTAGCTCAACCCAACGTGCTGAAACACTTGGACATTTCCAATACGGAGTGTAC
>NW_007421025.1:0-532 GCF_000475195.1 Diaphorina citri
ATGCCAAATTTCAGATTCCCATCTTTAGCCGTTCAAAAAATATTCAGGGGTCCCCGGACTTTTGAAACACTCTGTATATAAAAGATGGACGGGTGGGTCATGTATGTATGTCTGTCCGAATTGTTAAGAGAAAACTATGAGAGATATCGAAAAAATGTAAACGAAGACCTCCGAAATATGGACGGGTGGGTCATGTATGTATGTCTGTCCGAATTGTTAAGAGAAAACTATGAGAGATATCGAAAAAATGTAAACGAAGACCTCCAGTAAAATTGTCGTATTTACCCAAAAAAATTATCAGACCTTTAAAATTCCCAACCGTTCTCGAGATAATGGGCCTTTTCTGACGGCCAAAATGTTCCATAGGAAATATTGTTTTGTATTGTTTCAAAGTGTGAAGCTAAAGGTGGCGTTCCGATCCTAGCTGCCGGGCAGCGCGACCCGGCAGCGCTGTCGAGCTGTGCGACCGCTGCCTACTGCTTCCTATGTATTCTTATGAAGTACTTTCCGAACCAAGCTGCCGGGTCGCGCT
>NW_007421026.1:0-532 GCF_000475195.1 Diaphorina citri
TTGAGGATCTTCTTCCCAGGAGAAAAGTGTAATTTACATGTCCTTCCCAAGAGCAAATAAATTGTACTTTATGGGATTCGCTAAATTATGTTGTAAGTTTGTCGTCTGCAGTTGATTTCTGTTGAGGCCGTTTAAGCTTTCTGTTGAACTCTAGCTTGTTCTTGTACCCTGTGGGGAATACGTGTCGTCTTTTCAACAATCTGAATAGTTCAACAAGAACTAAACTAGATATTAGACAGTCTAAAATGTCCACAATCTGGACAAAGAAAATCCTCTGATTCTTTCCAATTCTTCTGTCCTGACTCCTGATGGATATGGGTTCTGTCCACTTCCTTGAGGACATCTTATCATCTTTGTATAGTTTGTTACAGTTCGATCACTGACGTTTTTCTTTGTCCATCTCTAAGATCATGGTTCAAGAGAAATGGAGTTCTTTCAAAAGAGAGAAACATCGGTTTTTCAATCATGGTCTATTTATTGTCTCATAACTTATGTTCTTCACTCTCCAAAGTTGCAAAGTTTTCCACACTCC
>NW_007421027.1:0-532 GCF_000475195.1 Diaphorina citri
GACCACAAGCGTCCAATGTAGCAGTTGTTTCATCGCTACGAAATAAAAACGGCGGTGAAACACTCATCTTAAAAAAAACCCTTTCAAAAAATCTACCTACTCACCCATCTGGAGCTCCCCAAACATCTGTTACCCAGAACCTACTACTCACCCATCCGGAACTCCCCAAACATCTGATACTCCCAGAACGCAGTGTTGTCATCCGGCCGCACATTCTCCGGCTTCACCAATCCGGCAAACACCTCATCCGGAACCACATAGACCTGTTCGGTCGCTTCTTCTTCTTCTCCTTGGTAGCTACTGGCGTCCAGAGAGTGTTGGGAGACGCTGGGAGCTTCGACAGGTGAGGGTGGGCGAGATCGGGCGAGTACTGCTGTGGCCTTGAACAGCTGAGGGCAAATTGAAGTTTATTTATTTTTTTTATCAAGTCCATTTATTATTTTTACAACATCAGAACATACAAAATTCATATAAATGGTATACCAGTGGCGTAGCGTGGTCTAAATTCAAGTGTAAGGCGTGTAGGGTACTA
>NW_007421028.1:0-532 GCF_000475195.1 Diaphorina citri
CAGTACTGTAAATCTATTGTTTTAAAAAAGATCAACCATTCTTTAAATATTTTGAGTGATTGTAAATAAAACCTGTTCTCTGTCTTTTTCATTACGTATAGGGTATAGGTACCTTCTGTTCTATTTCGATACAAACATGTGAATTACATTCATTCGTACCTTCGTAAAGAGTCTTTATGTGAGGTCTACAGTTCACACAACTACTAGTAATAGGTATAAAGTGAATCCTGGCATTACTTGCAGCTCCTCCCACTGTGAAGCACGTGAATGTAACCTTGCTCACACCCTATAGTGTTCTAGTTCAATGGTCACAGGTTCAACATAACGCTTCCATATGGTACTCGGTGTTCTGCAAGTCCACTAACTTCAGCCGAGAGAAAGTAGTGTCATCCAATTTCAACTTATCGCTAGAAATCAGGAAGCTCATGCCCAGCACGGAGTATCAGATTAGTGTAAGTAAGGGGCACAACCAAATGACAATTTTTTTCGAGGTAGAGTCCTATTCCGATGTAAAAGTACCCAAAAAGTGCAT